>NC_045960.1:7181548-7481548 GCF_010909765.2 Amblyraja radiata
AAGAGCGGGCGGGGTGACGTCACGGTGAAGAGCGGGCGGGGTGACGTCACGGTGAAGAGCGGTCGGGGTGACGTCACGGTGAACAGCGGGCGGGGTGACGTCACGGTGCAGAGCGTGCGGGGTGACGTCACGGTGAAGAGCGGCGGGGTGACGTCACGGTGAACAGCGGGCGGGGTGACGTCACGGTGAAGAGCGGGCGGGGGTGACGTCACGGTGAAGAGCGGGCGGGTGGACGTCACGGTGAAGAGCGGGCGGGGTGACGTCACGGTGAAAGCGGGAGGGGTGACGTCACGGTGAAGAGCGGGCGGGGATGACGTCACGGTGAAGAGCGGGCGGGGTGACGTCACGGTGACGGGCGGGCGGGGTGACGTCACGGTGAAGAGCGGTCGGGGTGACGTCACGGTGAAGAGCGGGCGGGGTGACGTCACGGTGCCAGGCGGGCGGGGTGACGTCCCGGTGAAGAGCGGGCGGGGTGACGTCACGGTGCGAGGATGGCGGGGTGACGTCACGGTGAAGAGCGGGCGTGGTGACGTCACGGTGAAGAGCGGGGTGACGTCACAGTGAAGAGCGTGCGGGTGACGTCACGGTGAAGTGCGGTCGAGGTGACGTCACGGTGAAGAGCGGGCGGGGTGGCGTCACGGTGCCAAGCGGGCGGGGTGACGTCATGGTGAAGAGCAGGCGGGGTGACGTCACGGTGCCGGGCGGGGTGACATCACATTGAAGTGCGGGCAGGGTGACGTCACGCTGAAGAGCGGGCGGGGTCACGTCACGGTGAAGTTCGGGCGGGTGACGTCACGGTGAAGAGCGGTCGGGGTGACGTCTCGGTGAAGAGCGGGCGGGGTGACGTCACTGTGAAGAGTGGGCGGGGTGACGTCACGGTGAAGAGCGGGCGGGGTGACGTCACGGTGCCGGGCCGGGGCGGGGTGTTGTCACGGTGAAGAGCGGGCGGGGTGACGTCACGGTGAAGAGCGGGCGGGGTGATGTCATGGTGAAGAGCGGGCGGGGTGACATCACGGTGAAGAGCGGGCGGGGGTGACGTCACGGTGAAGAGCGGGGCGAAGGGTGACGTCACGGTGGAAGAGCGGGCCGGGAGTGACGTCATGGTGCAAGAGCGGGCCGGGGTGACGTCACGGCTGAAAGAGCGGGCGGGTTCACGTCACGGTGAAGAGCGGGCGGGTGACGTCACGGTGCCGTGCTGGGTAGCGGTGTGACGTCATGTGAAGAGCAGGCCGGCGTGACGTCACAGTGCCGGGCGGGGTGACGTCACGGTGAATGCGGGCGTGGTGACGTCACGGTGAAAACGTGCGGGTGACGTCACGGTGAAGAGCGGGAGGGTGACTCACGGTGCATGCGGGCGGGGGTACGTCACGGTGAAGAGCGGGCGGGGTGACGTCACGGTGAAGAGCGGGCGGGATGACGTCACGGTGAAGAGCGGGCGGGGTGACGTCACGGTGAAGAGCGGGCGGGGTGACGTCACGGTGCCGGGCGGGGTGACGCCACGGTGAAGAGCGGGCGGGGTCGCGTCACGGTGCTGGGTGGGGTGACGTCACGGTGAAGAGCGGGCGGGGTGACGTCATGGTGCCGGGCTGGCGGGGTGATGTCACGGTGAAGAGCAGGCGGAGTGACATCATGGTGAAGAGCGGGCGGTGTGACATCACGGTGCTGGGCGCGGTGACGTCGCGGTGATGAGAGGGCGGGGTGAAGCCACGGTGAAGAGCGGGTGGCGTGACGTCACGGTGAAGAGCGGGCGGGGTGACGTCACGGTGCCGGACGGGCGGGGTGATGTCACGGTGAAGAGTGGGCGGGGTGACGTCACGGTGAAGAGCGGGCGGGGTGACGTCACGGTGCTGGGCGCGGTGACGTCGCGGTGATGAGAGGGCGGGGTGAAGCCACGGTGAAGAGCGGGCGGGGTGACGTCACGGTGCCGGGCGGGCGGGGTGATGTCACGGTGAAGAGCGGGCGGGGTGACGTCACGGTGAAGAGCGTGCGGGGTGACGTCACGGTGAAGAGCGGGCGTGTTTACGTCACTGTGAAGATCGCGGGGTGACTCACAGTGAAGAGCGGGCGGGTGCCTCACTGTGAAGTGCGGTCAGGTTGACTCACTGTGAAGAGCGGGGCGTGGTGGCGTCACGGGCCAAGCGGCGGGTGACTCATGGTGAAGAGCAGGCGGGGTGACGTCACGTGCTGGGCGGGGTGACATCACGTTGAGTGCTGGCATGGTGACGACGCCTGAGACGGCGGGGGTCACGTCACGGGGAAATCGGGCGGGTGACGTCACGGTTAAGAGCGTTCGGGTTGCGTCTCGGTGAAGAGCGGGCGGGGGGACGTCACGGTCAAGAGCGGGCGGGGTGACGTCACGGTGAAGAGCGGGCGGGGTGACGTCACGGTGAAGAGCGGGCGGGTGACGTCACTGGGAAGAGCGGGCGGGTGGTGACGTCACGGTGAATAGCGGGCGGGGTGACGTCATGGTGAAGAGCGGGCGGGTGACATCACGGTGAAGAGCCGGCGGAGTGACGTCACGGTGAAGAGCGGTCGAGGTGACGTCACGGTGAAGAGCGGGCGGGATGACGTCACGGTGCCAGGCGGGCGTGGTGACGTCACGGTGAAGAGCGGGTGGGGTCATGTCATGGTGAAGAGCGGGCGGGGTGATGTCACGGTGCCGTGCGGGAGGGCTGACGTCATGGTGAAGAGCAGGCGGGGTGACGTCACGGTGCCGGGCGGGGTGACGTCACGGTGAAGTGCGAGCGGGGTGACGTCACGGTGAAAAGCGTGCGGGGTGACGTCACGGTGAAGAGCGGGCGGGGTGACGTCACGGTGCCATGCGGGCGGGGTGACGTCACGGTTGAAGAGCGGGCGGGGTCATGTCACGATGCTGGGCGGGCGGGGTGATTTCACGGTGAAGAGCGGGTGGGGTGACGTCACGGTGCCGGGTGGGTGATGTCACGGGGAATAGCGGGCGGGGTGATGTCACGGTGAAGAGCGGGCGGGGTGACGTCACGGTGAAGAGCGGGCGGGGTGACGTCACGGTGAAGAGCAGGCGGGGTGACGTCACGGTGAAGAGCGGGGTGACGTCACAGTGAAGAGCGGGCGGGGTGACGTCACGGTGAAGAGCGGGCGGGGTGACGTCATGGTGAAGAGCAGGCGGGGTGACGTCACGGTGCCGGGCGGGGTGACATCACGTTGAAGAGCGGGCGGGGTGACGTCACGCTGAAGAGCGGGCGGGGTGACGTCACGTCGGGGAGCGGGCGGGGTGACGTCACGGTGAAGAGGCGGGCGGGGTGACGTCACGGTGAAGAGCGGGTGGGGGTGACGTCACGGTGAAGAGAGGGCGGGGTGAAGCCACGGTGAAGAGCGGGCGGGGTGACGTCACGGTGAAGAGTGGGCGGGGTGACGTCACGGTGAAGAGCGGGCTGGGTGACGTCACGGTGCCGGGCGGGCGGGGTGACGTCGCGGTGAAGAGCGGGCGGGGTGACGTCACGGTGCCGGGCGGGCGGGGTGATGTCACGGTGAAGAGCGGGCGGGGTGATGTCACGGTGAAGAGCGGGCGGGGTGACATCACGGTGAAGAGCAGGCGGGGTGACGTCACGGTGAAGAGCGGGCGGGGTGACGTCACGGTGCCGTGCGGGCGGGATGACGTCACGGTGCCAGGCGGGCGTGGTGACGTCACGGTGAAGAGCGGGCGGGGTGACGTCACGGTGAAGAGCGGGCGGGGTGACGTCACGGTGCCGGGTGGGGTGATGTCACGGGGAATAGCGGGCGGGGTGATGTCACGGTGAAGAGCGGGCGGGGTGACGTCACGGTGAAGAGCGTGCGGTGTGACGTCACGGTGAAGAGCAGGCGGGGTGACGTCACGGTGAAGAGCGGGGTGACGTCACAGTGAAGAGCGGGCGGGGTGACGTCACGGTGAAGAGCGGGCGGGGTGACGTCATGGTGAAGAGCAGGCGGGGTGACGTTACGGTGCCGGGCGGGGTGACATCACGTTGAAGTGCGGGCAGGGTGACGTCACGCTGATGAGCGGGCGGGGTGACGTCACGGTGGAGAGCGGGCGGGGTGACGTTACGGTGAAGAGCGGGCGGGGTGACGTCACGGTGAAGAGCGGGTGGGGTGACGTCACGGTGAAGAGAGGGCGGGGTGAAGCCACGGTGAAGAGCGGGCGGGTGACGTCACGGTGAAGAGTGGGCGGGGTGAAGTCACGGTGAAGAGCGGGCTGGGTGACGTCACGGTGCCGGGCGGGCGCGATGACGTCGCGGTGAAGAGCGGGCGGGGTGACGTCACGGTGCCGGGCGGGCGGGGTGATGTCACGGTGAAGAGCGGGCGGGGTGATGTCACGGTGAAGAGCGGGCGGGGTGACATCACGGTGAAGAGCAGGCGGGGTGACGTCACGGTGAAGAGCGGTCGAGGTGACGTCACGGTGCCGTGCGGGCGGGATGACGTCACGGTGCCAGGCGGGCGGGGTGACGTCACGGTGAAGAGCGGGCGGGGTCACGTCACGGTGAAGAGCGGGCGGGGTGACGTCACGGTGCCGTGCGGGCGGGGTGACGTCATGGTGAAGAGCAGGCGGGGTGACGTCACGGTGCCGGGCGGGGTGACGTCACGGTGAAGAGCGAGCGGGGTGACGTCACGGTGAAAAGCGTGCGGGTGACGTCACGGTGAAGAGCGGGCGGGGTGACGTCACGGTGCAATGCGGAGCGGGGTGACGTCACGGTGAAGAGCGTGCGGGGGTCATGTCACGATGCTGGGCGGGCGGGGTGATTTCACGGTGAAGAGCGGGCGGGGTGACGTCACGGTTCCGGGTGGGGTGATGTCACGGGGAATAGCGGGCGGTGTGATGTCATGTTGAAGAGCGGGCGGGGTGACGTCACGGTGAAGAGCGTGCGGGGTGACGTCACGGTGAAGAGCGGGCGGGGTGACGTCACGGTGAAGAGCGGGGTGACGTCACAGTGAAGAGCGGGCGGAGGTGACGTCACGGTGAAGAGCGGGCGGGGTGGCGTCACGGTGCCAGGCGGGCGGGGTGACGTCATGGTGAAGAGCAGGCGGGGTGACGTTAAGGTGCCGGGCGGGGTGACATCACGTTGAAGTGCGGGCAGGGTGACGTCACGCTGATGAGCGGGCGGGGTGACGTTAAGGTGGAGAGCGGGCGGGGTGACGTTACGGTGAAGAGCGGGCGGGGTGACGTCACGGTGAAGAGCGGGCGGGATGACGTCACGGTGAAGAGCGGGCGGGGTGACGTCACGGTGAAGAGAGGGCGGGGTGAGGCCACGGTGAAGAGCGGGCGGGTGACGTCACGGTGAAGAGCGGGCGGGGTGACGCCACGGTGCCGGACGGGCGGGGTGATGATGCAGCAGTACACTGGGATGTGTACAGAGTCGCCAGTTTGGGGCCATTTTCCCAGTTGATGTGAGCGCAGGGTTCCTGACCTGACCATGAAGGCCCATTGTCATGGCGACGTTGCAGGGTCGACCTGGCCAAGCGTGGCCTTGGTGTCCTCCACCGCTGCAGGGTTTTGCAGGTGCATCTCAGCAGTTGATTCCTGTTTCTGAAGGGTTCAGGCGATACACAAATGCACCCAAATTACAAATGCACCTCTGCAGTCCTTCCTGCATCGGCCGTTCCTGTGCATAAAGCTGCTATTGTAATAGTTGTGGGCTGGCACAGTGGTGCAGCGGTAGAGTTATAGCCTCCCAGCGCCAGAGACCCGGGTTCCACCCTGACCACGGGTGCTGCCTGTACGGAGTTTGTACGTTTTCCTTGTGACCTGCGTGGGTTTTCTCCGGGATCTCTGGTTTCCTCCCACACCCCAAAGACGTACAGGGTTGTAGGTTAATTGTGTTCGGTAAATTGTTCCTAGTGGGTACATTAGTGTTAGTGTACGGGCTGATCGCTGGTGGACTTGATGGCCAAAGGTTCTGTTTCCATGCTGTATCTCTAAAATCTAAATCTGAAGAACGATGAAAGGCTTGGCCACAGAACCCTATTAGAGTCATAGAGTGATACAGTGTGGAAACAGGCCCTTCGGCCCAACTTGCCAACATGTCCCAGCTACATTAGCCACACCTGCTTGCGTTTGGTCCATATCCCTCCAAACCTGTCCTATCCATGTACCTGTCTAACTATTTCTTAAACGTTGGGATAGTCCCAGCCTCAACTATCTCCTCTGGCAGCTTGTTCCATACACCCTCCACCTCTGTGTGAAAAAGTTACCCCTCGGATTCCTATTACATCTTTTCCCCTTCACCTTAGACTTTATGGAGTTTAATGCTGATAAATGTGAGGTGTTACACCTTGGCAGGACAAATCAAAATAGGACGTACATGATAAATGGTAGGGAATTGAAGAGTACAGTTGAACAGAGGGATCTGGGAATAACCGTGCATAGTTCCTTGAAGGTGGAATCTCATATAGATAGGGTGGTAAAGAAAGCTTTTGGTATGCTAGCCTTTATAAATCAGAGCATTGAGTATAGAAGCTGGGATGTAATGTTAAAATTGTACAAGGCATTGGTGAGACCAAATCTGGAGTATGAGTACAATTTTGGTCGCCCAATTATAGGAAGGATGTCAACAAAATAGAGAGAGTACAGAGGAGATTTACTAGAATGTTGCCTGGGTTTCAACAACTAAGTTACAGAGATAGGTTGAATAAGTTAGGTCTTTATTCTCTGGAGCGCAGAAGGTTAAGGGGGGACTTGATAGATGTCTTTAAAATGATGAGAGGGATAGACAGAGTTGATGTGATCAAGCTTTTCCCTTTGAGAATAGGGAAGATTCAAACAAGAGGACATGACTTCAGAATTAAGGGACAGAAGTTTAGGGGTAACATGAGGGGGAACTTCTTTACTCAGAGAGTGGTAGCGGTGTGGAATGAGCTTCCAGTGGAAGTGGTGGCGGCAGGTTCGTTGGTATCATTTAAGAATAAATTGGATAGGCATATGGATGAGAAGGGAATGGAGGGTTATGGCATGAGTGCAGGCAGGTGGGACTAAGGGAAAAAAATTGTTCGGCGCGGACTTGTAGGGCCGAGATGGCCTGTTTCCGTGCTGTAATTGTTATATGGTTAAATGGTTATATGGTTATGTCCTCTGGCCCTCAATTCCCCGACTCTGGGCAAGGGACTCTGTGCATCTACCCGATCTATTCCTTTACACCTCACATTTCTCCTATTGACCACCACTTTGGACTTTTACCATGGACTTTTTTTAAATTGTGTTTTGCAGGGATATTTGAGTCCAAGTCCCTAACTTCCTAAATAGAGTCGTAAAGAAGGTGTGTGGTCTGCTTGCTTTCACAGGTCGGGGCGTTGAGTCAGGATCTGAAGAAGGTCCAGAAACATCACCTATCCATGTTGTCCAGAGATGCTGTCTGACCCGTTGAGTTACTCCAGCACTTTGTGTCTTTCATTGAGTCATGACTGACTTTTTATTTTCACCGTCTTGTACAATTTATCTTTCTGCGTGTGTTGTCTGTGATGCTGCTGTAAGCAAGATTTTCATTGTACCTGCACCTCACCGCACTTAACAATAAAGTCGATTTGACTTACACGGAATATAGACAAGTACAGCACAGGAACAGGCCCTTCGGCCCGCAATGTCTGTGCCGAACAGCATTGAATCTTAGAACTCCGGACTTAGTTCTTGGAGCTCCAGTTCGTTGAGCCACGTGACTATCAGAAATAAGTTCTACAGATTCACTCTCTCATCCTATTGCCACAGGCAGTGTCCGACATAGAACTTAGACCAGTAAAGCACAAGAACAGGCCATTCGGCCCGCAATGATGCCAAGACCCTCACTTATCTGCCCGCACATGATCCACATACCTCCATTCCCTGCATATACACTTGCTTTTCTCAAAGCCTTTTAAACGCCACTATCGTATCTGCCTCCACCACCACCCCACCACCCCACTCCTGGCACCCAGCACCCTGTGTAAAAAACATGCCCCGCACATCTTCATGAAACTTTTCCCCATCACACCTTAATGCAATACCCTCTAATATTTGATATTTTCCATCCTGGGGAAAAGGTTCTGACTGTCTACCCTATCTTTACCTCACGTAATTTTTATATACTTCTATCAGGTCTCCCCGCAACCTCCGGCGTTCCAGAGAAAACGATCCACGTCGGCCCAACCTCTCCCTGTATCTGATGCCCACTAATCCAGGCAGCATCCTGGTAAACCTCCTCTGCACCCTCTCCAAAGCCTCCACATCCTTCCTGCAATGGGGCGGTCAGATGGTGGACGGGACCGGCAATCCGCCTGAAGGATCGTAGGGGCCAGTCCAAAGGCTTGTCGGATAGCAGAACCGAGAGGCAGCTGGAGACACTGGGCGAGGAGAGGAGATGGACGTCGGTTACGCGGGAACTGCTCCAGTACAGCGAGCGTGCGGGCTGACCGGACTTTGAACAATGGCGCCACAACATGGCGGCGCCTGCATGTGTAATAAATGCAAAAAGAACTTCACTGTTCGGTTGCATATGCACCAATAAAACATCATTGAAGCAATACACCAAATGCGGCCTAACCAAAGTCTTATAAAGCTGCATCATAACTTTTTTACTCTTATACCCGGTTGATGAAAGCAAGCATATTATATGTCTTCTTTACCACTCTCTCTACTTGAGCTGTCGCTTTCAGAGAGTTGTGGACTTAGATCCCACAAACTCTATAAGATGGAGGAATTCTATATTTCTACAACTTACATTGACCTCTTATGTGTTCGTTAGGAATAGAGTTGCCAACTGTCCCGTATTAGCCGGGACATCCCGTATATTGGGCTAAATTGGTTTGTCCCGTACGGGAACGCCCTTGTCCCGTATTTGACCGCTACTACTCGGGTCGAGGGGACTGTCGGGTCGGAGCGCCGTGTCCGGCCCCGCCTCACCCATCCCGACGTAGCACAGCCCATGGAGTGCAGCAGCAGCAGCAGCGCCTCGCCCGTGGCCCCGTCGGTCGGCAGCCCGGCCAGCTGTCCGACCTTCGGACCTTCGCTTACCGTCGACACCACCACCCTCCTTCTCATGGCTGATCACCGGTTCTTTGCACGCGACGGCCCGAGCCAAAACTCCCCAGCTGGCCCGCCGACTGGGCTTTGTGTGCAGTCCAGCACCCGGGCCAACTCATCATTCACCCAGCCACGGCTGACGAATTGCCGTCGGGAATTTGTCCCTTATTTTGACCTTTTGTCCCTTATTTGGGAGTGAGAAAGTTGGCAACCCATGTTAGGAAGGTGGGGGCATTTACTTGCTTAGTGTCATTACCTATAGTTTTTAACAGATCCTTTTCCAGAATTGTTTTAAAAAATACACTTTCACTGATTTGTGCCTTTTGAAACATTTTAAAACATTGCAGGGAGATAGCACTTTTTGGGAGTTTCTATACATTTGGTCTCAAGCGCTGCAACACCACCATCATGTGGCGACATGTAGCATAGTTGAAGAAAAAAGACACAAGGTGCTGGAGTAACTTAGCGGGTCAGGCAGCATCCCTGGAGAACATGGATAGGTGACGTTTCGTGTTGGGACCCTTCTTCAGCACAGTTTGTTTGCACTCTGTCACTATCGAAGAGAGATCTACAGGAGTCGCTGCCTCATAAAGGCAGCCAGCATCATCAGAGACCCACACCACCCTGGCCACACACTAATTTCACGCCTGCCATCGGAAAGAAGGTATAGGAGCCTGAAAACTGTGACGTCCAGGTTCAGGACCAGCCTCTTCCCTGCAACCATCAGGCTATTAAACACTACAAACACCAACTAAACTTTGAACTACAAACTACCTTGGTTGCATGAGGGACTTTCAACTTTTGTTTTGTTTTGCACTAATATTGTTATTTAAAAATTTATTGAGCCTTTTTTGTTTATTATGTTATTTATTGAGCACTGTCTTTACAGAAGTGTAATGCTGCTGCAGGTAAGAATGTCATTGTTCCGTTTCAGCACATATGACAATTAAACACTCTTGACTTCTAATTTCCATGCTTCGAAATTAATTCTCTACATCTATCTGTGTACTGCGTTAAAAATCTCCTCAAAGCCCTTTAATGAGGTTTAGTTTAGTTTAGAGGTACAGCATGGAAACAGGCCCAGCGACTCCGCGCTGACCAGCGATCACCCGTTCACACACTAGTTCTATGTTATCCCACTCCCTACACAATATTTTACAGAGCCAATTCACCTACAAACCTGAAGGTAGACAAAAATGTTGGAGAAACTCAGCAGGTGAGGCAGCATCTATGGAGCGAAGGGAATAGGTGACGTTTCGGGTCGGTTTCCACGCTGTACCTCTAAACTAAACTGAAAATGGTGAGCCAAGGCAACACATCAGCATCAAACATGACAAAAAACTTCAAACCAAAGACATTTATTCCCAGAATAACAAAGCATTTGGAGGCTACCACAAAATCGTGGTCTCAGCCTTCGAAAAGTGACTGCACGACATGGCTGCTGTCATATACATGCATAGAAGGACATTTTTCTGACTATGTCTCAGAAATTCCCCAAGTCCTCCCTATTTTTAATATTGTGAGAATGGTCTGTGATATACCCCAAGAAATTCCAAACTGGTGAGAATGTTATTCTAATATTGTACCCACAAGTTTCTATTACAGAAATAAAACACGGACAACTACTGCAGGAAGCAACAGGATGGTTGGAAGAATATGGCGCGCGTGCGAGTTCTAGATGCAAACACACTGTGGGGTCAAGGTTATTTGCTGCAGGTACCTTATCCCAAACTTCCACTGCATCAATGGAGAGTGCAGTGAGAATGCCGAGTCAGGCTCTTTCACCCGTTAGCTTTGTCAGGTCTACAGTTGCTGCAAAGAAGGACACATAGTGCTGGAGTAACTCAGTGGGTCAGGCGGCATCTCTGGAGAACATGGATAGGTGGCGTTTTGGGTCAGGACCCTTCTTCAGATCTGCAGAAAAGTCTGGATCAGAAACGTCACCGTTCCTGACCTTTTTGTAGTTTAGTTTAGAGATACAGAGCGGAAACAGGCCCTTCGGCCCATATTGTCCGCGCCGACCAGCGATCACCCCATACGCTAACATTACGCTACACACACTAGGGACGTTTTACAATCTTCACTGGAGCCAATTAACCTACAAACCTGTACGTCTTTGGAGTGTGGGAGGTAACCGAAGCCCTGGTGAAAATGTACAAAGTCCGTACAGACAGCACCCGTGGTCAGGATGGAACCCGGGTCTCTGGTGCTGTGAGGCACCAATTCTCCCACTGTGCCACCGTGCCACCCAAAGCTGAGCTACTCCAGAACTTTGCGTCCTTTTGCGCCCTGGTCAGCATCTGCAGTTCTTTGTTTCTCCATTTTATAGCTGCTGGAAATGTTTGTGAGTCTCTGTCTACTGCATGAGCGGGCAGGGAGTAAAATGGAGAGTCACCTTCTGCATCAAGCGTAAGGTTCCTGTTTTACCTCTTGCTGGATTTAAGGGGAGGGGAGGGGGTGTGTGCCTCCATGTTGTATGCAGAGATGATGGTGGGTTGGATGCGGTTGCCCTGGCCAGGAGGTCAACAACAGCAGCAGGAAACGCTGCCATGTGCTTGTTCCCCATTGTGTCAGGTCTTGGCTATGAGAGTCTAGGAGGCAATTACGGTGATTTACCCCTTCTGCCCCCGAAGTGGAAACAGTGGTATTTAATCGGTGGACATTTTGCGTACAGCAGGAGCCCGTGACTGGGTGCAGGAACGCAAGCTGTAGCACTCTTATCTTTGGTATGGTGCTGGGGGAGCCACCTTGCCCCAAGTCCAACCGTTATGATGGTGGCATAGCCGCATCCTCTGCCACATCTACCCTCGCCGAGGCCAATGCGTCTTCCTCATGCCTTCAGTAGCCGTATTTGTCATTCAGGTGTGTCCTGCCATCACCTGTCTGACCTTTGAGAGGAGAAGGAAAAAAAAGTGAACAATCCAACTAAATATCAAATGCAATACAGAACATTATCTTACACAAAACGTTATACCCTTTGTCCTGTATCTGTACACTATGAACGGCTCGATTGTAATCATGTATTGTCTTTCTGCCGACTGGATAGCACACAACACAAAAGCTTTTCACTGTACCTCGGTGCACGTGGCAATAATATAAAGCAAATGAAATATAAAAGGTAGACACAAAATGTTGGAGTAACTCAGCAGGTGAGGCAGCATCTCTGGAGAGAAGGAATGGGAACTTCACCCATTCCTTCTCTCCAGAGATGCTGCCTCACCCACTGAGTTACTCCAGCATTTTGTGTCTACCTTCGATTTAAACCAGCATCTGCAGTTCTTTCTTTCTTATAAAAGGTCTCAGAGGTTATGGGGAGAAGGGAAGAGAATGGGGTTTGGAGGGAGAGATAGATCAGCCATGATTGAATGGCAGAGTAGACTTGATGGGCTGAATGGCCAAATTCTGCTCCTATCACTTTTGGCCTTATGAAAATTATGAGAGGCACAGATAGGATGGACAGTCAAAATCTTTTTCTCAGGATGGAAAAATCAAATAATACAGGGCACAGCTTTAAGGTGAAAGGGGCAAAGTTTAAAGGAGATCAGTGGGGCAAGGTTTTTTTTACACAAAGGGTGGTTGAGTGTCTGGAACGTGTGCTGTCTGTGTGGAGTCTGTACGTTCTCCCTGTGACTATGTGGGTTACTTCCGGGTGCCCAAGTTTCCTCCCACATTCCAAAGATGTGCAGGTTTGTAGGTGAATTGGCTTCGGTAAATTAAATCGGTACAGGAAATTAGGGGGAAAAAAATAGTGTAGGAAGGAATTGCAGATGCTGGTTTATACCAAGGATAGACACAAAATGCTGCCCATTTGGCCCATCAAGTCTACTCCACAATTCAATCATGGCTGATCTATCTCTCCCTCTTAACCCCATTCTCCTGCCTGCTCCCCATAACCCCTGACACCCGTACTAATCAAGAATCTGTCAATCTCCGCCTTAAAAATATCCACTGACTTGGCCCTCACAGCCGTCTGTGGCAAAGAATTCCACAGATTCACCACCCTCTGATAGGAATGTTGCACAATTTTGAGATTGAAAAAATCAAGCCTGTAATTTATCCCATCAGATAAAGCATAAACATAACCTTAATTTGATACCTAATTCACTTTCATATCTTCAGTATTAAAAAAGCTATGGTCATTTTCATACTCAGAAATTATCATCTTGTTCCCTATTGCTTTTCCATTAACTTAACACTAAAGCTGTGATCGAGGACAGTCAATTGACATAAAAGCCCATAACTTTCTTAAAAATTAAGAGAACTGAATGAAATTTTCAGTTATTATAGATTTAAGCATTCTGAAACAAATATGATACTTCTTACTTGGATGGCCTGAAATTAAAGTATATAATTAGTTAATTACCTAATTAAGTAGCTAAATACAAAATTAACCGTTGTGACGGAAATAGTAATAAACACCCAGACTGCCTTGAAAATTCAAAAATGTGATATTCTCGAGATCAGAACTTTAATATTATTGTAACGGTAAAACAAATAGTAAATACCCAACAAAAAAATCATGTTCATCAGTGTCATCAAATCAATTCATCTAATTCAATTACTAGATCTAAACATCTATCTCTTTCTTAAGAAAAGGCTAAGAATAATTTTTTAAATAGCCAAATTATCCAAATAACAAGAAATCACAATATAACATGATTTTTACATCTCACTTTGTCATGAATTTCTATGCCAAATGGCAGGAATTGAATGTTTAATTCCCATACATTTTACTCTTTTTCACTGCAGCAGGCAAGGCCGTTTTACACAGATATTTGTTCAAAATCCAAAAACATCCACTCAAGATAATTAAAATCATTATTTTTTGCACAATCATGTCATAAGAACATCTAAATTATCTATATTTTGTGTTATTGGCTCTCTACGATCAATATTTTCAGACTAAACATCTCACTAAAACTTTACTGTTTAACTTTTCAGATATTTAGTATGGAAATATTGATCGTGGATAGACAATATGGATCGTGAATAGACATGCAGGTTTGTGGGTTAATTGGCTTGGTAAATGTAAAAAAATTGTCCCTAGTGGGTGTAGGATTGTGTTAGAGTGCGGGGATCGCTGGTCGGCGCGGACCAGATGGGCTGAAGGGCCTGTTTCCGCGCTGTATCTCTAAACTAAACTAAAGTAAACTAAGTTGTGTCGCCCCTTAATGATGACAGACGTCATTCATGTCAGTTCTATTTCTGAAGAACTATTCTGTCTCGATGTGACTCACGGTAACAAGATTCAAAGTCTGTCTTGCGGCTGAGGAGAGTTACCTGTAGGGGGCATCCACACACAGTAGTCAGGATCGTCGCTAGGGTAGTGCTCCGGTAAGAGTTGCTGAGGTGGCTGTGGAAAGAGAAATATTATCAGATCAACAGAAATAATTGGAGTCAAAGACAACTGATCAGCATCTGCTGTAACGCAGCATCTAGCAGAAAAAAACCCCCACTTTGCCGGAGCTGGAAATGTGACAGGAAAATAGAAAACGTTACAAATAATTATCCAGAACATCCACCATCAGAAAAGTTAAGGGTGTGTAGGAAGGAACTGCAGATGCTGGTTTACACTGAAGATAGACACAAAAAGCTGGAATAACTCAACAATATCTGGAGAAAAACGTTAACCTGCTTGTCTGACACTTAGTTGTAAATGCCTGTTCACCAGTTCCTTTCGGAACGGGGGGTACTGATTGGGGATGATCAGCAATGATCAGCCATGATCACATTGAATGGCAGTGCTGGCTCAAAGAGCCGAATGGCCTACTCCGGCACTTATTGGCTATTGTCTATTTTCACCTCGTGAGTAACCTGTTACGGCGTAAATAGAAAATACTTCATTTATTGCTTGTACATTGAAAAATATGATTCATGCTGGTGGGCCAGTTCAGACATCATTGCAGGGCAACAGGTTTGGGGGGGGGGGGGTGGGGGTAGCAGTAACATTTGTAGCCCCCATTTAGTAGAATTAGACGTTAGACATTAGAGATACAGCGTGGAAATGGCCCTTCGGCCCATCGAGTCCGCGCTGACCAGCGATCACCCCGTGCACTGGCACTATCCCACACACTAGGGGCAATTATCTGGGACACATGAGAATAAACTCTCTTGGCTTGACTTGACTCTTGATCCATTGTCCACAGTTGGTCGTGTGTTTTCTACTGCTGGGCAGGCTATTCTCGAACCCTTTTCTCTCCTCTTCAGATGCTCCTTAAAACATTCTTTTCTGAATCAGCTTTCTACCATCTGTCTAGACGTGGCTCACTGTTCAATAAGGCTCCTTGAGACATTTCACTGATTGAGGTGCCACAAAAATGCAATAAAAATAGACCAAGTTGGAGAAATAAGTAGCTGGCATTTTAAATCAGCTATTTTCTAGGAGTGTTTCGGATGAAGTCATTGATGTGAATCATTAACTGTTTCCATGACCACAGTTCCTGCCTGATCTGCTATGCATTTTTCTTTTGTTATCTTGGTTTTTCAGCATCTCCGTTTCCAAAAAACATACAAGTTGTTATTATAGGCAGACATCATTACGTTAAAGGTCCAGTGCCTTATTTGATCAGTGCCAAGTCATTTTTAAACGTTATCAGCAAACACAGATGATATTCATATGTCATAGGAACAGAATTAGGCCATTCGGCCCATTACGTCTACTCCGCCATTCAATCATGGCTGACCTATCTTTCCCTCTAAACACCATTAACCATATAACCATATAACAATTACAGCACGGAAACAGGCCATCTCGACCCTTCTAATCCGTGCCGAACACGTATTCTCCCCATGTCCCATATACCTGCGCTTAGACCATAACCCTCCATTCCTTTCCCGTCCATATAACTATCCAATTTATTTTTAAATTATAAAAACGAACCTGCCTCCACCACCTTCACTGGAAGCTCATTCCACACAGCCACCACTCTCTGAGTAAAGAAGTTCCCCCTCATGTTACCCCTAAACTTCAGTCCCTTAATTCTCAAGTCATGTCCCCTTGTTTGAATCTTCCCTACTCTCAGTGGCAAAAGCTTATCCACGTCAACTCTGTCTATCCCTCATCATTTTAAAGACCTCTATCATGTCCCCCCTTAACCTTCTGCGCTCCAAAGAATAAAGCCCTAACTTGTTCAACCTTTCTCTGTAACTTAGTTGCTGAAACCCAGGCAACATTCTAGTAAATCTCCTCTGTACTCTCTCTATTTTGTTGACATCCTTCCTATAATTAGGCGACCAAAATTGTACACCATACTCCAGAATTGGCCTCACCAATGCCTTGTACAATTTTAACATTACATCCCAACTTCTATACTCAATGCTCTGATTTATAAAGGCCAGCACACCAAAAGCTTTCTTTACCACCCTATCTACATGAGATTCTACTTTCAGGGAACTGTGCACAGTTATTCCCAGACCCCTCTGTTCACCTGCATTCTTCAATTCCCTACCATTTACCATGTACGTCCTATTTTGATTTGTCCTGCCAAGATGTAGCACCTCACACTTATCAGCATTAAACTCCATCTGCCATCTTTCAGCCCACTCTTCCAACTGGCATAAATCTCTCTGTAGACTTTGAAAATCGACTTCATTATCCACAACCCCACCTATCTTAGTATCATCTGCATACTTACTAATCCAATTTACCACACCATCATCCAGATCATTGATGTACATGACAAACAACAGTGGACCCAACACAGATCCCTGTGGCACCCCACTAGTCACTGGCCTCCAACCTGACAAACAACCATCCACCATTACTCTCTGGCATCTCCCATTCAGCCACTGTTGAATCCATCTTGCTACTCCACCATTAATACCCAACCATTGAACCTTCTTAACCAACCTTCCATGAGGAACCTTGTCAAAGGCCTTACTGAAGTCCATATATACAACGTCCACTGCTTTACCCTCATCAATTTCCCGAGTAACCTCTTCAAAAAATTCAAGAAGATTAGTCAAACATGACCTTCCAGGCACAAATCCATGTTGACTGTTCCTAATCAGACCCTGTTTATCCAGATGCTTATATATATGATCTCTAAGTATCCTTTCCATTAATTTGCCCACCACTGACGTCAAACTAACAGGTCTATAATTGCTAGGTTTACTCTTAGACCCCTTTTTAAACAATGGAACAACATCCTCCAGTACGCCAATCCTCCGGTACTATTCGCGTTTCTAATGACATTTGAAATATTTCTGTCATAGCCCCTGCTATTTCTACACTAATTTCCCTCAATGTCCTAGGGAATATCCTGTCCGGACCTGGAGACTTATCCACTTTTATATTTCTCAAAAGTGTCAGTACTTCCTCTTCTTTGAATCTCATAGTTTCCATAGCTACTCTACGTGTTTCCCATACCTCACATAATTCAATATCCTTCTCCTTGGTGAATACCGAAGAAAAGAAATTGTTCAATATCTCCCCCATCTCTTTTGGCTCTGCAGATAGCTGTCCACTCTGACTCTCTAATGGACCAATTTTATCCCTCGTAATCCTTTTGCTATTAATATAGCTGTAGAAACCCTTTGGATTTACTTTCACCTTACTTGCCAGAGCAACCTCATATCTTCTTTTAGCTTTTCTAATTTCTTTCTTAAGATTCTTTTTACATTATTTATAATCCTCAGGCACCTCATTTACTCCATGCTGCCTATAATTATTGTAGATCTCTCTCTTTTTCCAAACCAAGTGTCCAATTTCCCTTGAAAACCATGGCTCTTTCCAATTTTTACTATTTCCTTTTAACCGAACAGGGACATAAAGATTCTGTACTTAAAATTTCACCTTTAAATGTACTCCATTTCTCTTCCACATCTTTCCCATAAAACAAACTGTCCCAATTTACTCCTTTTAAATCCTTTCGCATCTCCTCAAAGTTAGCCTTTCTCCAATCAAAAATCTCAACCCTAGGTCCAGTTCTGACCCTCTCCATAATTATATTGAAACTAATGGTATTGTGATCACTGGTCCCGAACTGTTCCCCAACGCATACCTCTGCCATCTGACCCGTCTCATTTCCTAACAGGAGGTCCAGCACCGCCCCTTCTCTAGTAGGTACTTCTATGTATTGCTGCAAAACACTATCCTGCACACATTTTACAAACTCCAACCCATCCAGCCCATTCTCCTGCCTTCTCCCCATAAACTCTGACACCCATACTAATCAAGAATCTGCCAATCTGCGCCTTAAATATATCCACTGATTTGGCCTCCACAGCCTTCCCTGGCAATTAATTCCACAGATTCACCACATTCTGACTGAAGAAATTCCTCCGCATGTTCTTTCTAAAAGTACGTCCTTTTAGTCTGAGGCTATGAGTTCTAGACCTGGACTCTCCCACTAGTGGTAACATCCTCTCCACATCCACTCTATCCAGGCCTTTCACTATTCGGTACGTTTCAATGAGGTACCCCTCATCATTCTAAACTCCAGCGAGTACAGGCTTAGTGTCGTCAAACGCTCACCATATGTTGACCTGATCATTCCTGGGATCATTCTTGTAAACCTCCTCTGGGCCTTCTCCAAAGCCAGCACATCCTTCCTCAGTTATGGGGCAAAAAACTGCCCACAATAAGGTCTAAAATTTCACCCAAGATTTCCCATATCTGTTATAGCAGGGCTGTCAACTCTCACGCTTTGAGTGTGAGACTCACGCCGTCAAGCAAACTCTCACGCCCTCACGCTCATCAGAAATTTCTCACGCTCAGTGGTGAGAAATTTTGTGATCAACGAAAATGTCAAAATTCGGATAAACTGCATGGTCCGCGAGTGTTGGAGAGCAGGGACTGCGGGAGGGATGGGAGCAGAACCAGCGGCCGGAGCAGATGCGGGGAGCCGGGACGGACAAGTGTTTGCCGGGGCCGGCGTGTCGCTCGCTGCAGCTCTGGCCATGGACACTCCGGACAGTGCAAGTCCCGGGCGTCGGAGGCGTCGGAAGCGCCGCTGCCGCAGCCATTGCCGCGAGAGTCTCTGTGCCTAAGGGACAGACTCTCAAAGGGAGGTGGAGAGAGAGAGGGGAAGGAGACAGGGAGACAGTGGGGGAAGAGAGAAGGGGAGGGGGGGTGAGAGGGGAGAGACAGGGGGGGAGTAAATGGAGAGAGAGAAGAGGGAGAGGGGGGAGAGAGAGGGGAGAGAGAGGTAGGGGAGAGTGAGGTGGGAGAGAGGGGGAAGTGAGATAGGGAAGAGAGAGAGGGGGAGGAGAGGGTAGGAGAGAATGGGAGAGAGAAGGGGAAGAGAGAGGGGTGGTAAAAGAGAGAGGGGGAAGAGGGGGAGAGGGGGAAAGAGAGAAATGGGGGAAAGAGAGAGATAGGGGGGCAAATAAAAAGAGATAGACAGAGGAGAAAGAGAGAGGAGAGAGGGCAAGGGGAAGAGTGAGGTAGGAGGGAGAAATGGGGAAGAGAGGAGGAGAGAGGGGGGAAGAGAGAAAGGTGAGAGGAGAGACAGAGAGAGAGGGGAAAGAGAGAGGGGAGAGTGTGTAGAGCGGGAGGGAGAGAGGGAGGGAGAAAGAGGTTGGGGGGAAGCGAGGGGGAGAGAGAGGAGAGAGAGGGGAAGAGAGAAGAGGGGGAGAGAGAGAAGAAGGAGGGGGAGAGAGAGAGGGGAAGAGAGTTAGGGGAAAGAGAGGGGAGAGAGAGAGTTAGGGGAAAGAGAGGGGAGAGAGGGAGAGGGGGGAGAGAGAGGAGAGAGGGGACAAGAGAGAGGGGGAAGAGTAAGGAAGAGGGAGAGAGGGGGGAAAGAGAGGGGAGAGAGGGGGGAAAGAGTAGGGGGGGAGAGAGAGAGGGGGGGAGAGAGACGAGAGGGAAGGGAGAGAGTGAGAAGGGGGAGACAGGTGCGAGAGAGGGGGTGAGAGGAGAGACAGAGAGGGAGAGAGGAGAGAGAGAGAGGGGAAAGAGAGGGGGAGGGGAGAGATAGAGGGGGAGAGAGAGAGAGGGGGGTTGAGAGGAGAGAGAGTGGAAGAGAGGGGGGGGGAGAGAGAGAGTCTCTGTGTCGAATTTGCCCGGGTGACCGGCATGGATCAGGCTGCGGCTCGGTGCATCCTGGAGGACAACCAGTGGCTGCTGGAAGTAAGTACCAAGCACTGGGTAGAAACGGTGGAAGATTATGGACTTCAAATGGGGGTGGTTGGAGAAAGCATCCTGCTTGCCTGCTAGATTTTCACTTACTGTAACTGCAGGAAAAATGTTCCCGATGTTGGGGGCGTTCAGAACCATGGGTCACAGTTTAAGAATAAAGCGGAGGTGGGGGGTGCAGTTAGGACTGAGATGAGGACAAACTTTCTTCACGCAGAGAGTTGTGAATCTGTGGAATTCTCTGCCACTGAAGGCAGTGCAGGCCAATTCACTGGATGTTTTCAAGAAAGAGTTACATTTAGTTCTTGGGGCTAACGACATCAAGGGATATGGGGAAAAAACAGGAAAGAGGTACTGAATTTAGATGAATAGCCATGATCATATTGAATGGCAGTGCTGGCTCGAAGGGCCGAATGGCCTATTCCTGCACCTATTTTCTATGTTTCTATGCTTGAGTATATGGCAATAAAACTCGACCACTTGATTTTGAATCATTCATGCATGGTGGAGATATAATGTAGTCATAGAGTGATACAGTGTGAAAACAGGCCCTTCGGTGCAACTTGCCCACACCCGCCAACATGTCCCAGCTACGCCACCTGCTTTTGGTCCATACCTCCAAACCTGTCCTATCCATGTATCAGTCTAACTTTTTCTTAAATGTTGGGATGGTCCCTGCCTCAACTACCTCCTCTGGCAGCTTGTTCCATACACCCATCACCCTTTGTGTGGATAAAGTTACCCCTTAAAAAGTTACCTCTTAAAAATACTTCATACAAAAAACATTGAAATCATACTTCTAGTGCACTAAAACATGATTTTAATACATCAAATTTTAAAAAGTTCCTACCCTTCTTCCACACCCTCTCCCCACTCGGTTGCTCCACTCCCTCACCGGGTACCCCCAAGACCAGTGATCAGTGATCGCACAGCCTCCCCCCTTTCAAAAACGCTCCAATCCAATTTAAAGCATACATATTGCATTCGTGTAAGTTATAAGACTCGCTACAGTATGCACCATATTGCACAATTTCAAGCTGAAAAATGCAAATGTTTCGTACCAATGGGAGGGGGTACCCTCCTCCCACCCCCCTCCTCCCACCCCCCTCCTCCCACCCCCCCCCCCCCCGGTCGCGATGCTCCCTCTGGCTTGGTCTCTCGCAAATTTCTCACTCCCAACTCTCACCCAATGTTGGCAGCCCTGGTTATAGAGTCATAGAGTGATACAGTGTGGAAACAGACCCTTCGGCCCAACTTGCGCCCACCAGCCAACATGTCTCAGCTACACTAGTCCCACCTGCCTGTGTTTGGTCCATATCCCTCCAAACCTGTCCTATCCATGTACCTGTCTAACTGTTTCTTAAATGTTGGGATAGTCCCAGCCTCAACTACCTCCTCTGGCAGCTTGTTCCATACACCCACCACCAATTGTGTGAAAAAGTTACCCCTCAGATTCCTATTAGATCTTTTCCCCTTCACCTTAAATGCCACTATCATATCTGCCTTCCCCCCCCCCCCCCACCCACCCACCCACTAGCAGGTTACTTAAATAAAAAAAACCTCGTTCTTTTTTTAGAAAGGAAGGGTTTGCGATGTGGCCGTGATTGAATGGCGGAGCAGATGATGGGCCGAATGGCCAAATTCTGCTCCGATTGCTTATGAACTTATGAGCTTACGAGGTGGCGCCCGCCGCACAAGGTGAAACTCGAGTTTGATGCACTCCCCTCGTTTGTCAGCCTCTCCGCTGCCGGTGATGATGAGAATCTGCTGCAGACCCAGTAGCAGCTCAGACAAATGTTCCACCAAAAGCGAACCAATGCCTCCTGGGGCCGCTTCCTCACAGATCAACCTGCAGCTAGCTGCCTGTGCACTACATCACAGCACCACCGCCACGTAAAGAGCTCAGCCCCACAGCTCATTCCTCTCCAGCCAAGGCAAGGAGGATTGCTTTCTCCCTTCATCTGGCCCTTCGAACCTCCGAAACAAAAATCATCTTCAAACTCGCTTTGGAGAGCACAATGTCTTATTGACATTCCCCTGATTTATTGAATCCAGCCATCAGGTATAGCCAGGAGTGTGCATGGAATAATCTGCAAGGCGACTGAGCAATCATCAGCCCTTTTGTTTCCTTTCAGTGTGACCCTCTTCAATTGAATAGCGTTTTATTTATGAGCAACATTTTTCATAAGGTCTCAGGTCTAGGGGTTGACTCCTGCTTATCTACCTGGCTTGGTTCCGTTCCAATCTCAGTGCAAATCAATTGAAGCTTGACACCTCACAAGCCAGACTGGTAGGCGAACAAGAAATGAGATGTGCGGTTTAAAGGACATTCTTTTTTTAGGGTGGTGGGTGCCTGGAACGCGCTGCTGGGTGGTGGAGGCAGATACGATAGTGGCATTTAAGGTGAAGGGGAAAAGATTTAATAGAAATCTGAGGGGTAACTTTTTCACATAAAGGTGGTGGGTGTATGGAACAAGCTGCCAGAGGAGGTAGTTGAGGCTGGGACTATCCCAATATTTAAGAAACAGTTAGACAGGTTCATGGATAGGACAGGTTTGGTGGGATATGGACCAAACACAGGCAGGTGGGACTAGTGTAGCTGGGACATGTTAGCCGGTGTGGGCTGAGAGGCCTGTTTCCACACTGTATCACTCCATGACTCTAAGGGACATATGGATATGCAGGGAATGGAGCGATATGGATTATGTGCAGGCAGATAAGGGTTGGGTTGGTCTTAGCATCATGCTCAGCACAGACATTGTGGGCCAAAGGGCCTGTTCTTGTGCTCTGTTAATTACAAGGACGCTGCCAGGACTCGAGCACCTGAGCTATTGGGAGAGGTTGAGCAGACTAGGACTTTATTCCTTGGAGCACAGGAGGATGAGGGGTAACCTTACAGAGGTGTACCAAATCATGAGAGGAATAGATCAGGTAAATGCACAAAGTAGGGGAATCGAGAGCCAGAGGACATAAGTTTAAGATGAGACGGGAAAGATTTAATAGGAACCTGAGGGGTAACATCTTTTACACAAAGGGTGGTGTCTGCTAAATATGTCTGCTAAATGCCACTATTGTATACCTCATTTGGAGGCACAAGGAACTGCAGATGCAACCTGCTGAGTTACTCTAGCACTTTGTGTCTTCCCCCCCCCCCCCCCCCCACCCAAATTTGGAATTACTGTATTTCCCAGCAATGAAGACGTTATTTTTTACCTAAAATAAGGGAAGAAAATTTACCTGCGCCTTGGAGACCGGAGGTTATAAAGTTAGCCAAGAAAGATAGACTTGGACCAAATCGCATTTAAATCATCAGGGGGGACACAATGAGGCCTAACAAAGGGGTCGGCAACCTAAGGTCTGGATCCGGCCCGTAACCCAAACTTATGCGGTCTGCATGCGTATTTTTTTCCAATTAGTTTTCGTGACCTGTGAACTGTAGCCAGTCCCAGGGATCTGCCCCGAGCCAGGAAGTCCACATCCCTCAGACCTGAACCAAACAACGCATTGTGGGGCAGGCGAAGATGGAGGATCCCCGCTCCTCATTGCCTCCTTGAAGGAGTTTCACATCTTCCTTTCTACTGACTAAACCAAACACTTGATCCTGTCCCGCCAGTCTTTTTTCAAAATTTAGCAACTCAAAATGGGGGTGCGTCTTTGATGGAGGTGCGTCTTCATTGCCGGGAAATACGGTACTCTGAGAATCCAAAACGTTAATAGAAAAGCATCATTCCCTGACAAGCTCAATGCGTTCTTCGCACGTTTTGGTAGAGGGAACACTGATGTGCCTTCCCGAGACCCCATACAGAGGCCGGACGTCAGAAGATCCTTCAGGGGGCTGAACCCTCGGAAAGCGTCTGGACCTGATGGCATACCCAGTCGAGTTCTCAAAACCCATTAAGACCAACTGGCTGGTGTTTTTGCAGACATTTTCAACCTCTCATTACTGAGGTCTGAGGTTCCCACCTGCTTTAATAGTGCATCAATAATACCGGTGCCCAAAAAGAGTAAGGTGACGTGCCTCAACGACCATCGACCAGTGGCACTAACGTCTCTGGTAATGAAGTGCTTTGAGAGGTTGGTTATGGTGCACATCAATTCCTACCTCGACAAGAACCTCGACCCACTACAGTTCGCCTACCGCCACAACAGGTCAACGGAGGATGTAATCTCACTGGCTCTCCACTCCGCACTGGACCACATGGACAATAGAAACACTTACGTCAGGCTGTTGTTTATAGACTACAACTCGGCGTTCAATACCATCATCTCCTCCGAGCTAGTTACCGATGTTCCAATACCTAAAGGGGCTGCTCCTTGCCTTCTGGCTGCGTTTCTCACCCACCATCCTCATCTTTGGACACCCTGTGCGTAGGGGAGAAGGTAGGGCTGAAGATGTCCTGGTTGGGTTGCTCCTGGGCCTGGCCAAGCTGGCCATCCGCGAGTCAAGGCGCCAGACGGTGGAGGGCTTTGCCCGAGCCGGCTGTCTCTTTTCCGGGGATACGTCCGTGCCCGGGTGCGGTTAGAAAGGGAATACGCCCTGTCCACGGGCACCCTGGGGGATTTCCGGGACCGCTGGGAACCGCGGGGGGTGGAACGCATCCTTATAACCATATAACAATTACAGCACGGAAACAGGCCATCTCGACCCTTCCAGTCCGTGCCTAACACGTATTCTCCCCTAGTCCCATATACCTGCGCTCAGGCCACAACCCTCCATTCCTTTCCCGTCCATATAACTATCCAATTTATTTTTAAATGATAAAAACGAACCTGCCTCCACCACCTTCACTGGAAGCTCATTCCACACAGCCACCACTCTCTGATTAAAGAAGTTCCCCCTCATGTTACCCCTAAACTTCTGTCCCTTAATTCTCAAGTCATGTCCCCTTGTTTGAATCTTCCCTACTCTCAGTGGGAAAAGCTTATCCACGTCAACTCTGTCTATCCCTCTCATCATTTTAAAGACCTCTATCAAGTCTCCCCTTAACCTTCTGCGCTCCAAAGAATAAAGCCCTAACTTGTTCAACCTTTCTCTGTAACTTAGTTGCTGAAACCCAGGCAACATTCTAGTAAATCTCCTCTGTACTCTCTCTATTTTGTTGACATCCTTCCTATAATTAGGCGACCAAAATTGTACCCCATACTCCAGAATTGGCCTCACCAATGCCTTGTACAATTTTAACATTACATCCCAACTTCTATACTCATACAAGGATTGTAACATAGTTGTATAGTAGTTTATTTAGTATATTTGTTTGTCTTGTACTATGGTGATGGGTTCTGCTTTGTTTTTTACTGTACTGCTTATATTAATTTAATATCTGAATAAATATTTTTGATTATTAAAAAAAAAGCTGGCTACCAAGCTGACGGAACTGGGTCTCTGCGCATCCCTCTGCAATTGGATCGTCGACTTCCTCAGACCACAGTCTGTTCGAATTGGCAGAAATACTTCTTCCTCATTAACAATCAGTATGGGAGCACCTCAAAGCTGCATGCTCAGCCCTCTGCTCTCCTCACTCTATACCCATGACTGTGTAGCCGGACACAGTGCGAACTCCATCTTCAAGTTCGCCGACAAAACCACTGTTGTTGGATGCATTACAGACAGTGATGAGTCAGAGTATAGAAGTGAGATTGACCGGTTGACTAACCACCTGCCTTTAAATATCAGTAAAAAAACAATGAACTGATTGTGGACTTTGGAAGAGGAAGGATGAGGACCCACAATCCTGTTTATACCTGATGGTGGAGAGAGTCAAAAACTTAAAATTCCTGGGCCTGCATATTTCCGAAGACCTTTCCTGGACCCAGCACACTGATGCAATCATAAATAAAGCACATCATCGCTTCTACATCCTGGGTAGGTTACAGAGATTCAGTATGTCAAAGATGATTCTCCTGAACTTCTGCAGGCATACAGTAGAGAGCACATTGACTGGTTGCATCGAGGCCTGGTACGGCAACTTGAACGTCTGGGAGCGGAAAAGACTACGGAAAGTTGTGACCACTGCCCAGTCCATCAACCGGCTCTGACCTCCCCACCATCGAAGGGATCTATCGCAGTCGCTGCCTCAAAAAGGCAGCCAACATCATCAGAGACCCACACCATCCTGGCCACACACTCATCACACCACTGCCATCGGGAAGAAGGTACAGGAGCCTGAAAACTGCAACGTCCACGTTCAGGAACAGCTTCTTCCCCACAGCAATCAGACTATTAAACACTACACCAAATAAGCTCTGAACTACAATAGACTATTATTTTTATTATTATTATTATTATTATTATTATTATTATTATTGCACTATTATTGTTTGTTTTTGAGTGTGTGTGTATGCGTGAAGACAAAGTGGGACCCGTTGGGTTCCAGTCACACAGGAGGCCTGGTCCCCCAACACCACCCTTTCCCCAACGCAATATTCCACCACTCACTCGTTACCCCAACGCAACCCGTTCCCCCAATGCAATATTCCACCACTCACTCGTTACCCCAACGCAACCCGTTCCCCCAATGCAATATTCCACCACTCACCCATAGCCCCTAACTGCGCAGGCGCGGCTCATTTCCCCTCATCCCCCAGCAGGGGGGGTGTGGGGGAGGGGGGTGTGTGGTGGGGGTGTGGGGTGGAGGGGAGGTGTGTATGTGGGCGGGAGGGGTGTGGAAGGGGGGGAGGAGGGTTGTGGGGGCGGGTGGGGTTGGTTGTGGGGGGGGTATGTGGGAGGCGGTGGGTGTATGTGGGTGGGGAGGTATGGGCAGGGGGCTTGTGGGGGGAGGGGTGTATGGGCAGGGGTCTTGTGGGGGGAGGGGTGTGTGGGCAGGGGGCCCAGAAAAAAGACGGGGAAGAGCCATGGGGGAGAGGGGGACATCACGGGGGAGGGGTGGAAGGTGCCAGCTAGGGCGACCAGAGGGGTAGTGGCTGGAATTGGCGGTACGATGGGGGTTCACAGCGGACGCTTGTCGCTGGTCGTTCTTCTCCGCCGAGATCAGAGTCTCCGCTTTTCGTTGGGGCAAATCTCCGACTGTGCTGGGTCTCCCACGCTGGGCTGCTGCTTGGGGCTGGGCCGCTGCTTGGGGCGGGGCTGCTGTCTGAGGCGGGGGACGCTGCTTGGGGCTGGGCTGCTGCTTAGGGTGGGGCAGGGCTGGGGTGGGCTGCTTGGGGCGGGGCTGCTGCTTGGGGTTGGGGCTGGGCTGTTTTGGGTCATTCCGAAAGTCTGGTTGGAAACCTCCGTCGGCCACCCTCAGCTCCAGTAAAGATGCGTTGGCGCAGGAAGAGGCGGACCGTCCCGGGGAGTGACAGGGAGAGAGACTAATCCGCGCGGCGCTGACTGGCAGGGGAAGAGACCGATCTGCGCACGCACGGTTTTTAGGATTTTTAAACCTCGCTAACTTTTACGACATTCAACCGATCGGAACGAAACTTGGTGCACTCGCAGCACAGGATAACGGTGAGCGAACTGGCGAAAAATCATAGCGCTATCGCGAACCGTTTTTGCCCAAATAGAAAGACTGCCTAACTGGAAGATAACAAGATCAGAGTTTTAGTTATGTATAGATATACACATTAAAGTTCAAGTTACATTTATTGTCACATGCACATGTACAGTGAGATTTGAGTTACCATACAGCCATACGAATAAAAAGAACACAATACACGATAGGATCTAACATAAACATCCCCACATTGGTAACCCAGATTTCACTGTACCAATTGGTGCATGTGACAATAAATGTAAACTTGAAACACAGGGCGTTTCCCACTGTGAGGGAAGACAATAAAGTTCAGTCCTCTTCCTCATTGTTCACCCGTGGTTGGGGCCTTTGAGCCCTCCACAGTCGCCGTTACGGCGGTCCCATGTTCAGTCCCTCTCTCCCGGATGATCGAAACTCCGACGTTGGAACGGAAGAACATTCTCAGCGGCCTGTGTGTACATACAATCACTGAAGTTTTTTTTTCTCTCTCGTTTATTATATTGTGTACAGTGTACTATGTTTACATATTGTGTTGTGCTGCTGCAGGTAAGAATGTCATTGTTCTATCTGGGACTCTTGACATCAGGTTTCTGTTTTAAGGAGGTCTTCTTGAGCCCTTCCTATGTTATAACTGTAATCATGATCTTAGTTTAGCTTAGTTAAGATGTGTAGCATGGAAACAGGCTGTTCGGCCCATCGGGTCCATGTTGAATCTGTTCACACTACTTATCCCACTGCACACTATTTCCAGAGGTCCATTAACCTACAAACCTGCACGTCTTTGGGACGTGGGAGGAAACTAGAGCACCCACGAGGTCACAGGGACAATGTGTAATTTCCACACGGACAGCATCTGAGGTCAGGATCAAACCCGGGCCACAGGCGCTGTGAGGCGGCAGCTCTACTGCTGTGCCACTGTGAGGCGGCAGCTCCACCGCTGTGCCACTGTACCCTGCACTTAACTACTGGTCAACTGCTTATGGCTCTGACTAGATATTAATGAAGAAAAAAAGGAGCATTACAAAACACATGGATTACTCGTGGGTACGGTGCGTAGAAACCTGGAAAACTGCGACATATCCCTAATAATCATAACTGCTTCCATGTCCTGCTCCTTTCCCTTTAGGGGGTCAACTTGGAGAAGGCATGGTGATCATGTGAAACATTGGGAATGTAAGCTCGAGGTTGTGTTGGGCTGATAATTTTCCAGGACAACAGATTGGAAAGACATAGGGTTGCCAACTGTTCCGCATTAGCCGTGACATCCCGTATATTGGGCTAAATTGGTTTGTCCCGTACGGGACCGCCCTTGTCCCGTATTTGACCGCTACTACTCGGGTCGAGGGGACTGTCGGGTCGGAGCGCCACGTCCGGCCCCGCCTCACCAGTCCCGACGTAGTGCAGCCCATGGAGTGCAGCAGCAGCAGCGCCTCGCCCGTGGCCCCGTCTGTCGGCAGCCCGGCCAGCTGTCCGACCTTCGGACCTTCGCTAACCGACGACACCACCACCCCTCCTTCTCATGGCCGGTCATCGGTTCATGCGTTGGATGGGGTGCTGGACTCTGCGTGCTGAGTCCGGCGCCCGGGCCAAACTACTCAGCTGTCCCGCCGGCTGGGCTTTGTGTACAGTCCAGCACCCGGGCCAACTCATCATTCACCCAGCCACGGCCGAGTCGGTCAACGAATTGCCGTCGGGAATATGTCCCGTATTTTGACCTTTTGTCCCTTATTTGGGAGTGAGAAAGTTGGCAACCCTAAAAAGACGCCAATACGACAAAAGACATTTATACTCCACTGGAGTACAAATTAGTCCTCTAATCAAGTTCAAATTTAATCACTGATGAACACGTCACCCAGTCACTAACACCTCTGATTGCTCTTCAGAATTATAACATAGAACAGTACAGCACAGGAACGGGCCCTTCGGCCCACAATGCTTGTGCCCAACATGATGCCAAGTTAAACTGATCTCATCGGCCTGCACATGATCCATATCCCTCTCATCCTTTAACTTACTATCTAAAAGCCTTTTAAATGCGACTACTGTATATGCCTCCACAACCTCTTGTGCAAAGAAAAAAAAGCCCCACATATCTCCATTAAACTTTCCCGCTCTCACCTCAAAGTTATGCCCTTGAATGTTGGACATTTCCACCCAAGGGAAAAAGGTTCTGACTATCTGCCCTATATGCCTCTCATAATTTTATCAATTTCTGTCAAGTCTCCCTTCAACCTCCGACGTTCCAGAGAAAGCAATCCAAGTTGGCTCAAAGGGCCGAATGGTCTACTCCTGCACCTATTGTCTATTGTCTATCCAACCTCTCCCTGTAGCTGAAACACTTTAATCCAGGCAGTGTTCTGGTAAACCTCCTCGTGCACCCTCTCCAAAGCCTCCACATCCTTCCTGTAATGGGGCGGCCGGGACTGCACGCAATACTCCAAATGCGGCCGAACCAAAGTCTCTCATTTGTGATTATCTCTCAAATCTTTCCTGTTCTGGCACCCTTAACCAATACATCTTTTGACAAGACGTCAGATTTTAGAGATACAGCGCGGAAACAGGCCCTTCGACCCAGAGTTTGGCCTGACCGGCGATCACCACTACACTATCCTACATTCTAGGCATAATTTACAATTTTAATGAAACCAATTTGGGCAGCACAGTAGTCACAGCGCCAGAGACCCGGGTTCGATTCTGATTGCGGGTGCTGTCTGTATGGAGTTTGCACGTTCCTGTGACCACGTGGGTTTTCTCCGGGAGCTCCGGTTTCCTCCCACACTCCAAAGACGTGCAGGTTTATGGGTTATTCAGCTTCTTTAAATTCTCCCTACTGTGCAGGATCGAACTAGTGTCGGGGGTGATTGCCGAACGTCGCGGATTCGGATGCGCTCACTAGCATTATCCTATACACACTGGGGACAATTTACACCAAAGCCAATTAACTTACAACCAGTACGTCTTTGGAATGTTGGAAGAAACCGGAGCACCCGCAGAAAACCCACGCAGGTCATGGGGAGAAGGTATAAACTCCTTACAGACAGCACCCGTGCTCAGGGTCAAACCTGGCGCTGTGAGGCAGCAACTCTACCGCTGTGCCATCATGTAGCCCTATCTGGTGGACAGCTGGTGGTAATTTGCCCGATTGTTGCGTTAGGTGGCTTCAAGACAAATTTTGCCCGATGCTATTTCTGTAAGTTGTAATTAGTTTGTAAATGCTGATTGCTGCACAAAATACCAGCAAATCTACTGCTCTTAAACTACCTCTGTGTTCCGACCTTAGAAAAAGGACGGGAGAGGGTTTATCCGCAACAAATTGCCTGTTGGGCTGTCACTTTAAGGGCTCAAACCAGCGGTCATTTACAAAGAGATAAGTCACCTTCTGTTAAACTGCATCCAGCGCGACTCAGTTCCTTTTTTTTTTAAACTAAAAATAATTTATTCAATTATTTACAATAATATGTGCAATATGAAATAATTCAGAACAAAACCCTCCACCGTAGTACGTCAAACAAATATTCTTCAATACCATCTATACTATTAAACAACTATTCCTCCATCATTGACAAGGATGCATTCAACCCCCCGCGGTGCCCAGCGGTCCCGGAAGTCCCCCAGGGTGCCTGTGGACAGGGCGTAGTCTCTCTCTAACGCCACTCGGGCGCGGACGTAACCCCGGAAAAGGGGCAGGCGGCCAGCTCGGGCAGAGCCCTCTTCCGCCTGGTGCCGTGACTCGCGGATGGCCAGCTTGGCCAGGCCCAGGAGCAACCCAGCCAGGACATCTTCAGCCCTACCCCCTCTCCCATGCACAGGGGGGTGTCCAAAGATGAGGATGGTGGGTGTGAATTGCAGCCAGAAGGCAAGGAGCAGTAGTCCCTTTAGGTATTGGAACATCGGACTCAGTTCCTTTGAGGGGAGAAAGCTGGCAAGGCAGTGCAGCCTGAAAAATGACTTCAAATCCACCTGCTTATCCTTTAAATAAGTCGAGCAGATGGGAAGAATATTTAAACAAAGATCCTTCTACTTCAAGAGTATACACCAAAAGCATCATGCAACAGAATCTATGCAAGTGCTAAAATCCATACAATATTATCTGGAGTTTTGTTTTCAAATGGACTTTAATTACAAAATCCTTGTTCTTTGTACTTGCATCGCTGGATATAGAAAAATGCATCTTTCATATAAAAGTTGCTTGCGTTTCCACTGAACTGTGGACGATCTCAAGATATTTGGAACTGAATTAATTATCCTGAAGTTGACTTGCAGTGCCACACCACATTGCTGGAGGTAGCAGAAGGCAAAACAGTGACGGCTGAAGGTTGCACAGCTTCCTGTTCATTTGGGCTCACATCTGAATAATTCAGGACTGCCTCCTGACTTTGAACAGGACCGGAAGGTTTGCCTTCTTATTGTAGCCCTCTGAAGTTAAAAGAAACAGCTCAATTCATGCAGTACCAGTCATAGGAGTAGAATTAGGCCATTTGGCCCATCAAGTCTATTCTGCCATTCAATCATGACTGATCTTTCTCTCCCTCCTCACCTCATTCTCTTGCCTTCTCCCCATAAACTCTGACACCCGTATTAATTTATTTAGTCAAAGGGTGGTGAATCTGTGGAATTCTTTGCCACAGAAGGCTGTAGAGGCCAAATCAGTGGATATTTTTAAGGCAGAGATAAATAGATCTCTATCTCTGCCTTAAAAATATTCACTGATTTGGGCTCTACAGCCTTCTGTGGCAAATAATTACACAGATTCACCACCCATTGACTAAATAAATGTTTCCTCATCTCCTTCCTGAAAGAACGTCCTTTAATTCTGAGGCCATGACCTCTAGTGCCAGACTCTCCCACTAGTGGAAACATAAATCTCTCTAGAGACTTGGATTAGTCTGAGCCTTGTGTGAACTCGGACAACCCAAAGTGATTTTCAGTTAATGGGATACTTTGGAAGCAGGTTCATGATTGTATTATTAAAAATGCAGCATCCGGTCAATGGGACTTAAGAACGGTCACAACTAGAAACGTCACCTGTCCATGTTTTCCAGAGATGCTGCCTGACCCGCTGAGTTACTCCAGCACTTTGTGTTCTTAATGGTTACAGTAAAAAGCTTTGTTTTGCACGCTATCCCAACAGATCAGATATACCATACAAAAATACAATCAAGTCAAACGTAGATAGATGAAAGGGAAGATACAAAGTGCTGAATGTGGTTCGAGATACAGGCACCTCCCAACTTAGCCATGGGTTATATTCCGTGAACCCTCACGTAAGATAGACTTTATGTAAGTTGGAATCACCATCCTCATCCCCCGCCCGAAATAACTCTCCAAGTCTAAAGAAGGGTTTCGACCCGAGACGTCACCATTCCATGTTTTCCAGAGATGCCGCCTGACCCGCTGAGCACTTTGTGTCGGTCACGGGGAGTATTAACTGTCTCTGTGGCGTCTGACTGATTCGGGTGCACTCTGCGGCGCACGGCCTTCTGGGTCTGCACCTCTGCCATTGCCGGCTTGAGTTGCATCTCGCCATTATGGCACTTTCTGCGGCGCACGGCCTTCTAGGTCAGCACCTCCGCCATTGCTGGCCTGAGTTCCATCTCGCTATTAGGGCACTTTCTGCGGCGCACGGCCTTCTGGCTAAGCACCACCGCCATGTTCCCAATGTAACCTCGAGTGCTCGTACAAGTGTGAAAATCACAAACGGCCAGAATTGTTCACGCAAGTGCGAGTTTACATAAGTCGTCTATTGCGTGCGTCGGGGAGTGTCAGTACCTAAGAACAAAAAACTAATGTATAAAGAGAATGCGCTGCCAGAGAATTGGATTCATTTCCAATGGCATGTATTATTGAGGACGAACTAGCAAAGCCCTGCTCCAGACTGGTGTATTTTTAGATAAAGCACACAACTTAAAAGTGAATGAGAAAAGAAATGAAACATACAATTAAATGTAAAAACATGAATCGAATCGAAGGATAACCAGATGGAGAAAGAATGCAAAAGAATTGGTCGTCCTGGGCACTTGCAGGGTTTAGATAGAAGTGAAGAGGAAGGTGCACCGTGCATGTAGAAACAAGACACTGAAGATGCTAGTTTATACCAGAGGACACACAGTGCTGGAATAACTTACCGGGTCAGGCGGCATCTCTGGTGACCATGGGTAGGTGACGTCACCTATCCATGTTCCCCAGAGATGCTGCCTGACCCGCAGAGTTACTCCTACGCTGTGTGTCCTTTTGCATTCATACCCTCCCTGATGGCACAGATTGCATTCAAATGAATATGAAGGCAATGCTTGGACAACATTGAATCATCAAATTATGTCTCTAGTCCCCGCACAGCACAACCGACGCAGCCAACGCATTAAAATTCTAAAGCAGTTATTTACTCGTTGAACAGCAACTCTGAAAGCGGAAGGGCAAGGAAAATATATATCTAAACTCTGAAGCCCATAAGAAGCAAACAAATGAGGTGAAACGGGCCTTTGATCTTGTGACTAGTAAATGTATCAACTGGCTGGTACCACCCATACCCTGGGAAGAGGCCATAAATATAACTATAATTACTTACTTTCTTCGGACCGTATATTTTCTTCTTCGTAGATTTTCTTTGACTTTCCACATCCTTGGACTGTGTAATCACTGCAAAGTAAAAAAAATTATGTATTCACGTTCAAGATTCTTTAAAACAAAATTAATCTTTTAGAACATGGAGTACAGCACAGGAATCTGTGGCTCGTAATGTCTGTGTCAAACATGATGTTAAGCTAATCTCATCTGCCTGCATATGATTCATATCCTTCCATTCCAACTCTCAGATTATACCCAATATCAATGATTTGGCCATGGGTGGCCACGGTGGCACAGCAGTAGAGTTGCTGCCTTACAGCACTTGCATCGCCGGAGACCCTGGTTCGATCCCGACAATGGGTGCCGTCTGTACGGAGTTTGTACGTTCTACCCATGACCCGCGTGGGTTTTCTCCGAGATCTTCGGTTTCGTCCCACACTCCAAAGACGTACAGGTATGTAAGGCTAATTGGCTTGGTGTATGTCCCTAGTGTCCCTAGTGTGTGCAGGTAAATTGTCCGTAATGTGTGCAGGATAGTGTTAATGTGCGGGGACCGCTGGTCGGCACGGACTCGGTGGGCCGAAGGGCCTGATTCCACGCTGTATCTCTAAACTAAAACTAAACTAATAATCAATTATCTTGTTGAAACAATTCCAGTGATCATACATAGAACATAGAACAGTGCAGCGCAGGAATGGGCCCTATAGCCCACAATGTTTGCACCGAACATAATGCCAAGTTAAACTAATCTCATCTTCCTGCACATGATCCACATCCCTCTATTCCCTGCACTGCCATGAGCCTATCAAAAAGTCTCTTAAACGCCACTAATCATATCATGCTTTTTTTTCAGTCATACAGCGTGGAAACAGGCCCTTTGGCCCAACTTGCCAACGCCGACCAACATGCCCATCGACACTAAGCTGCGTTTGGCCCATATCCCTCCAAACCTGTCCTATCCATGTACCTGTCCAAATGTCTCTTAACCGTTATGATAGTACCTGCCTCAACTACCGCCTGTGGCAGCTCGTCCCATATACCCACCACTCTTCATGTAAATAAGTTATCCCTCAGATTGCTATTAAATCTTCCCCCCCTCATCTTAAACCCCTGTCTTCTTATTTGTGATTCCCTTACTCTGGGCAAAAGACTGCATTTACCCGATCTATTCCTCATGATCGTGTACATCTCTATAAGATCACCTCTCATCCTCCTGTGCTCCAAGGAATACAGTCCGTTCCTTCAGTAAATGCAAATGAGTGCGATAAAGGTGGAGATGATTAATTTGATAAGCTGTATTCTCTTTAAATAGGTTAGCTTACAAAAGGTCTGCCATGCAGAATGCTCGCAGGTTGGTGTGTGGTATGAGTAATCAGATATTAGTGTGTGAAGCAGGTTAACCTCTCCATAAAAGATAAGGTGATGTCAAACACAATAATGCTTGTTGCTAACACAGCACAAGAGCAATTTTAATCCCAACAGTCTCTCATGCTGAAAATTGAGATGACTTCAATTGTACCCATTGCGCAGTCAAAAGCTTTTCACGGAGTCAACCTGAAGCTTGCAAGGCCAGAGAGGAAATTATGTGCACTGTAAATTCAGCATTAGTGGGGAGTAATCTGATGGCAGCAGGCTGTCAGGCCATCGATTACAGCAACCGGGAGATGATTCCTGCAGGTAATTGCCTTTAAATATTTTGACATATTTCCCCTGTATTTCCTCAGAATTATTAATATTACATCCTCACTCAGTTTTCTTGATGGATGTAGTGCGAAGACACATCTATGGGAAACGTTGTACCTGTGGCTCACCATTCTCATGCATTTGGCAATAAACTCCACTTGACTTGCTGTTATTGTGTGCATGGAAATGTAGATGGTGCTAGCTAGCACTCCAACTTAAGGGCCTGTCCCACTCGGGCAACCTAATCCGCAAGTTCTGGCGAGTTTGCCCTCGCAGCATGGTCGACACGAGGTCTTACGAGGTCTTCGTAACTCTCCTTCATGCTTGAGAGTGGTCTCCGCGTACTCGAGGCCTCAGCCACGTCGTAGCGTTTTTTTCAATATGTTAAAAAATGCTCGCGAGTAAAAAAAGGTCACCATGGAAAAAATCGATACTTTTTTACTCGTACGTTTCGTCGTAGTAGGTCAGCATGTTAGTCGTAGGTAATCGAGGGTAGTCGAAGGTAGTCGAAGGTAGTCGTAGATAGTCTTCATCATAGTCGAAGGGAGGTCGAAGGAGGTTGTCTTCACTCTCCACTATTCGGTGTCCAATTTTCCCTAAGTTAGTCGTAGCTAGTCATAGCTATTCGAAGCTGGTCTTCAACATAGTCAAAGGAGGTCTTCTACATAGTCGAAGGAGGTCTTCAACATTACATTTTTTTAACCTCTTCTAAACTCGCCAATTAGGTCGCCCAAGTGGGACAGCCCCTTTAATCTTAGATTCTCTCGTCGCCCCCAACCCAGTGAGAAATGTGGGGAATCCACTGTGGTGGATGTTTATGTTAATCTTTATGTAATTGTGTGTCTTGTTGCTTTTTTAGTACGGCTGTATGGTAATACGAATATCACTGTACCATAATTGGTACACGTGACAATAAAAGACATTGGAACTCTTTATTTAAGTGCACAAAGCAGGGTACTAGACAGCAAAATGAAGAAAGGGAAGGAGGCACTGTGCAGGAAGGAACTGCAGATGCTGGTTTACACCCGAAGGTAGACCCAAAATGCTGGAGTAACTCAGCGGGACAGGCAGCACCTCTGGAGAGAAGGAATGGGTGGCGTTTCGGGCCGAGACCCTTCTTCAGAAGACACTGAATATCCTTTTCCTCATGGGAATACTGTGCATAATTGATCAAGACCAGCTAGTACATAATAGACAAGAGTCTATTATGATGAGGAATTTCTTTGGCCATTGGATAGTGGACCTGTGGAATCCATTGCCACAGACGGCCTTGGAGGGTATCTTTAAAGCGGAGATTGGCAGCTTCTTGATTAGTATGGGTGTCCAAGGTTACGGGAAAAAGGTAGGAGAATGGGGTTGAGAGGGATAAAATAGATCCGCCATGATCAATTGGTGGAGCAGACTCGGTGGGCCGAATATCTTATGGTCTATTCAACCCTGGCATCTCATAGCTTAGACTAATCCACCCTAACGGTCACAGGCTAGCAAACCGCTTGGATTTTTCCTTCTTTTTCACTCGTGCAAATGCATATGCTGGGATATTCGACCATTAGCTCCTTCCGGCCTTTACTATCTCATTGGTGGCAGAGATATTTATATCATCATCGGTCACAGATAAGGTACAGGAAGACTGGAGAGGGTTAATGTTTCGGAAGGAACTGCAGATGCTGGTTTACACAGAAGCTAGACACAAAATGTTGAAGTAACTCAGCATCTCTGGAGAAAAGGAAGAGATGACTTTTCGGGTCGAGAAGGGTCTCGACCTGAAACATCACCTATTCCTTCTCTCCAGAGACGCTGCCTGTCCCACTGAGTTACTCCAGCTTTTTGTGTCTATCTTCAGTGTAAGCCAGCATCTGCAGCTCCTTCCTACACAGTAGATATGTCTAAACGGACTTTATCAAGGCCCTTGTCAAGTCGCGTGCAGAAATTTAAATCACATGGAATCCTAGATGAGATTGCCAACTGGATGCAAGTGGTGGTAGAGGAGTCATAGGCAGTGGAGGTTTGTTTATCAGGTTTGAGATTTGTGACCAGCAGTGTGCTCTAAGGTTCAATATTGGCTCCAGTGTCGTTCATCGTCAATAGATTTGGATGAGAATGTTGCTTCAGGTTACAACATAAGATCATGTCACATAAGGTCACAACATATAATCCTCCAACACTTTCACCACCTCCAACGGGATCCCACTACTGGCCACATCTTCCCATCTCCACCCCTTTGTGCTTTCCGCAGAGACCGTTCCCTCCGTAACTCCTTGGTCAACTCGTCCCTTCCAACCCTTCCCACCCTTCCGACCCCCTCCCCAGGTACTTTCCCCTGCAATCGCAGGAGATGCAACACCTATCCCTTTAACTCCCCTCCCTTGACTCTATCCAACTCCTTTGTTGCTTCAGCAGTATATTTGGGATCATTGTCTTGCTGTAGAATGAATTGCCGGCCAATGAGTTTTGAGGCATTTGTTTGAACTTGAGCAGGTTGGATGTGTCTATACACTTCAGAATTCATTATTCTACCACCATCAGCAGTTCTATCAGCAATGAAGATAAGTGAGCCAGTACCTTCAGCAGCCATACATGCCCAGGCCATAACACACCCACCATTGTGTTTCACAGATGAGGTGATATGCTTTGGATCTTGGGCAGTTCCTTCTCTCCTCCATACTTTGCTCTTGCCATCACTCTGATATAAGTTAATCTTCATCTCATCTGTCCACAAGACCTTTTTCCAGAACTGTGGTTGCTCTCTTAAGTACTTCTTGGCAAACTGTAACCTGGCCATCTTATTTTTGCGGCTAACCAGTGGTTTGCATCTTGCAGTGTAGCCTCTTTATTTCTGTTCATGAAGTCTTCTGCAGACAGTCGTCATTGACAAATCCACACCTGACTCCTGAAGAATGTTTCTGATGTGTCAGACAGGTATTTGGGGATTTTTCTTTATTGTAGAGAGAATTCTTGTCATCAGCTGTGGAGGTCTTCCTTGGCCTGCCAGTCCCTTTTGCGACTAGTAAGCTCACCAGTGCTCTCTTTCTTCTTAATGATGTTCCAAACAGTTGATTTTGGTAAGCCTAAGGTTTGGCTGATGTATCTAACAGTTTTATTCTTGTTTCTCAGTCTCATAATGGCTTCTTTGACTTTCATTGGTACAACTTTGGTCCTCATGTTGATAAACAGCAATAAAAGTTTCCAACGATGATGGAAAGACTGGAGGAAAGACTAGGTGCTGAGAGCTCTCTTATACCTGCATTTAATAGGCAATTAAACACACCTGAACAATTACAAACCCCCGTGAAGCCATGTGTCCCAAAACATAATGGTGTCCTGAAATGGGGGGGACTATGTGTAAACACTGCTGCAATTTCTACATGGTGAAACCATAATGTATAAAAATGGCCTTTAATAAAATCTGACAATGTGCACTTTAACCACATGTTATTTTTTCTATTACAAATCTCAAATTGTGGAGTACAGAGGCAAATAAATAAATGATGGGTCTTTGTTCCAAACATTATGGAAGGCACTGTAATTCTTAAACATCACACTGTTACAACTGAGTGTTTTTGGTCAGCATTCAGATTAATCTCGCCATCCCCAACTGAAGTGGTTGTCAAGGGTAATTGCAATGCTCCATCTGTGAACCGCTGTGTTCAGTTTATTTAGTGCAAACCGGTGATCCAATCTGGAAATAACCTTGTTTGCTGAAACAATCCCGAGTCCACTTGGCAGGATAAAGCCTGGCAAGTGATAGGTGGATACGGGGGAGGGGGAGGGGTCGATTGAGAGATGGGTTGGGTAGTGACAGAGAGGTAAAAAGAAAGGTGTCAGATAAGGAGAGACGAGGAACGCAATGCAAAGACAGAGAGAGGGATAAGAATGAAAGGGTAAAGGGCCTGTCCCACGATGCGAGTTCACCCAAGAGCTCTCCCGAGTTTAAAAAAAAATCAAACTCGTGGTTACTGAAAACTTAAATTTTAAGTGTTGAAAAAACTTCACAAGTTTCACGAGCTTACCGCGTTTCCCGAGTACCTGCCATTAACATCACGAGGCGCTACGAGACATCCACGAGCTCCGACATACCCGCTACGTACTTACCAAGAGTTGGGGTTTTTTTAAACTCGAGAGAGCTCTTGGGTGAACTTGTACAGTGGGACAGGCCCTTCAAGGAGAAGGCTAAAGATGGGGGATAACAGGCAAGTAAGGAAAGGTAGACACAAAATGCTGGAGCAATTCAACGGGACAGGCAGCATCTCCGGAGAGAAGGAATGGGTTTAAAGAAAGGTCTCGACCCGAAACCTCACCCATTCGTTCTCTCCAGAGATGCTGCCTGTCCCGCTGAGGTACTCCAGTATTTTGTATCTATCTCGGTTTAAACCAGCGTCTGCAGTTCCTTCCCACACAGGGAATTGTGTGTCTCGGGGGTGGGAGGTAAGTGCAGGAAGGGGGGGAAAGGAGCAGAGCGACGGGGGATAGTCCACCAGTCCGCTGACCATTTGCCACCCTTTGTCCCGCCCCATCTCTCTTGTACAGCTTTCTCTCCCCCTACTGCTATCAGCCTGGTGAAGGGTCCGGACTAGAATTATCGTTTGCCCATTCGCTGCACAAATGTCGCCTGACCCGCTGAATTCCACCGGCACTTTGTGTTTTTAGTTTAGTTTAGTTTGGTTTAGAGATCCACCATGGAAACAGGCCGTTCATTTCACCGAGTCCACGACGACCATCTCCCTTCTCTCCTCTGAGCACTATTCCAAATGGTCCCTTTAAACTCACCCTGTTCCCATTCACACTACTTCTATGTAATTCTACTTTCCCTTCTACTCTCCACATTTCTACGGAGGGCCAATTAACCGACACACTCGCACGTTCACAAGTTATAGGAGTAGAATTAGGCCATTTGGCCCATCGAGTCTACTCCGCCATTCAATCATGGCTGATCTCTGCCTCCTAATCCTATTTTCCAGCTTTCTCCCCATAAACCTGGACACCCGTTCTACTCAGGTATTTGTCCATCTCTGTCGTAAAAATATCCATGTCTGTGGGACGTGGGAGGAATCCAGAGCACCTGGAGGATATCAACGTGGTCACGGGGAGAACGTGCAAACTCCGCGCACAGACAGCAGCCGAGGTCAGGATCAAACCCGGTTCTCTGGCGTGTGTGAGGCAGCGGCTCTGCCAGCTGCGCCATTGCACCTCTAAACAGAGGTGTCCCAAAACCTTCATCAGTCTAAGCTCGACCATTTGGTTAAACATTCATGAATTCACACATTAAATTAAGGCGTTATTTATATAATAGATTTTAAGATCCATTTAAAGTGCCATTAGCCTGATCAGAATGTGTAAGAATTTAAAATAAAATAATAAATCAAAACTGTATCAACACTGTGCCTCTTTTGCAAGACTGCTGAGACCGTTTATTTTTAATCGAAAACTCTAATCCTTACATCGAGACCATGTTGGCTGGGATCTGTATAATCAATGGGGGCAGCAAACAATGACTCAAAGATTTGGAAGACGATGGGAAAAGACAATTATTGAGGTTTGCTCAACGGCACATTGACAATTTGATGGGGTAATATGGGGACGGAGGATTAGATGTACAGTTTTATGTGGTGCCATCTCAACAAACTAAACAATTCCAGGCAGGGGATTCTACGAAAGCCTTGCCACTGATAAATCAGGTACGGCATATATTGACATCAAAGTAAATGTGAGGTCTACTTTAATCCACTAAACTATCACTATGCTGAAGTTGGTACAGTGTTCACTCAATCATTTTCTTTATACGCTTTGCCAACTATCGATTATCATTTGAATAGATGCAAAGAAAAGTGGCAATTATTCACGTCAGTCATACCTGGTGATAAATCCTCAGATGGAAGGTCCTTGTAGTCCTCTTGTTTCTTCAGCGATTGAGCTGTGCTTCCCTCACCTTTCTCTTCTACTGGACACGGAGGGGTCAAAGCTCCGTCTGTTCAAAAAGGGACAAAAACATGGATTAGCACACTCAAGATGTTTTCAAAGAGCAGCCTTGTCCCAATTGGTGTTTGCTCACTGAGACCAACCGCACAGCCGGTTAATCCCGTGGTGGGAAAGTGATTTTAAACAAATTGCAAAATCGATGGCTTGATTACCTGCCGTGAAATTGTACACAATTGTCAGGCAATAACACAGCACTCGGAAGGAACAATGTGGATTAAAACCAGGTGGAATACAGAGGGAGGGAAGGTTTTGTTAAGTAAATGAATGTATAAGTTTATTGGTCAAGTATATTCACATACAAGGAATTTTCCTTGGTGCTCCGCACGCAAGTAACACATGACATACATTAACAGTTAAGAATGGCACATAAAACATTAATAATAAAACATTACTGATTAAACATGTGATTTAAATAAAATACCAGAGCAAAAGGAGGCTACGGATTTTTGGTTATTGAGTAGAGCTACTGCTCGTGGGGAAAACTGTTTTTATGTCTGGCTGTGGCGGCTTTGAGAGTCCGGAGTCACCTTCCAGAGGGAAGTGATTCAAATAGTTTGTGGCCAGGGTGAGAGGGGCCAGAGATGATCTTACCCGCTCGCTTCCTGGCCCTTGCCGTGTACAGTTCGTCAATGGAGGGAAAGTTGCAGCCAATAACCTTCTCTGCTGATCGGACGATTCGCTGCAGCCTCCAGTTGCCGTGCTTGGTGGCTGAGCCAAACAAGAGCATGATGGAGAAGGTGAGGACAGACTCTACGATGGCCGTATAGAATTGCCTGTGGGCAGAGTGTGCTTCCTTAGCAACCACAGGAAGTACATCCTCTGTTGGGCCTGTTTGAAAACCTAAGTACTTCCAGTACTTAAGTACTAAGTACTTAAAGTACTTCCACAGGGGGATGGTGCAGTGAAATTTGGGGGAGCCGCCAAGAACTAAGGGGCACCGGGCGTGGAGCGGGGGGTGGGAGACGAAGAAAGGATGAGTACTTTTTGTAACTGTCAGTGCCTCTGCGGCGACTCATTTGTGTACTATGTGTGCAAAAATAAAGCATTTCACTGTACCTAGCTAGGTACAAGTGACAACAAGGAACCGTCATCATCGGCTCGGGTTAAGTGAGATGCCTAAAGGGCCTGTCCCACTTAGGCTGACTGTCACAGTTGTGGCAGGTCGGCGAAAAACGGCGACTGGAACCCCCCCACAACAATGTCTACGGTAAGCTACAACAACCTACCACCTAGTCGACGTCAAGTTACGGCAAACTACCGCCAACCGGCGAGCCATGAGGACGTCCACCTACGACAACGTACAACCACACAGGTGACAGCCTACGACAACCGAAGTCAACCTACGTCCAGCCGCGATAAGCTACGACAAGCAACGACCCTGTCGGCGACAACTGAAGACAACTGAAGACAATTCAGTTGCCGGCACCTGTCGCCGGTTGACGTAGGTAGTTGCCATTGAATTCACTGGTCAGCACTGGCGACAACCTACGTCACCTGGCGAGAACCAACGACAGCACCTAGGTTAGGAGAAGTCAAGCTACGCTCATTGGCGTCAACCCACTGTCGCCAAAATTTTTTGAACGTTGAAAATCCAGTGGCGACCAGAAAGATGCTATGACCCTTTGGGCGACTGAGGAGACTATTCACGACCATACAGGCGACACCCTGGTGACCATGTGGCGACAGTCTAGTCGCCTGTAGTCGCCTAAAAGGGACAGGCCCTTGAAGGTTTAGTATCATGCTCACCAGATGATTTTTCTTCTCTCCTTTGAAACTCACTGAGGGACACTATTACCGAGCTCCCTTTAAACCCACTGGGGCCCCTGTTTACATACTCTTTTACAGCTCACCAGGGTTCTAGTTACCACACACTCTCGAAACCTACAGGGCATACTGTAAATTTATTCCAATGCTACGTAATATCAAACGAAAAGTAAATCAAAAGTTTGTGCTGGGGTATTAAGAGGATTAACTTCCAATAGACAGGGCGAGGCAACGAGTGCCATTTGACATGGGCCTCATGCCTGTCTGCTTCAAAGCGATCTTGATTTGGGGGCCGCTAAAATTGGGGGGGCCTCGGCTTGATCTTGGTTTGGGGGCCTCTAAAATTAAAATTGGCTTGGGCCTCAGTTCATCTATGAGAGGGCCTGGACAGGGCTTGTATGCGTTACCTAAAATGAGAGAATTTGTTAGGCTCTTTCAGCACTGTTTGTTCCGTATGCTGACTCATTGTGGCATTCATTGGGACGACAGATGGCACAATGGGCTAAGTGTTCGGCTGCCGACCGGAAGGTAGCCGGTTCGAATCCCGCTTGGAGTGCATACTGTCGTTGTGTCCTTGGGCAAGACACTTCACCCACCTTTGCCTGTGTGTGAATGTGTGTGAATGTGTGTGAGTGATTGGTGGTGGTCGGAGGGGCCGTAGGCGCAGAATGGCAGCCACGCTTCCGTCAGTCTGCCCCAGGGCAGCTGTGGCTACAGAAGTAGCTTACTACCACCGAGTGTGACTGAGGAGTGAATGAATAATGCGATGTAAAGCGCCTTGAGTATTAGAAAGGCGCTATATAAATCCCATCCATTATTATTATTATTATTCATGATAAGCATTTCATGTCTACATCATTCGTTAAAAATAACTTTTGCTTTCTTTCTTCCTTCCTCTTTCTTGCCTTTTTAATTATAGAAGTTGAGAATTGAACTCAACTATCTTTGCACTGACACTGTGCTGAAAGCTTTTTGTCCCTAGGGGGTTTTGGAATGAGTTGGCGCTGAAGCCCATCAAAGAAGGAAGCAAACATGATGCATTTCTGGAGTCGAAAAGAATAGTCTTAAGAATAAGAAGTAAGCCATTTAGAACGGAGACGAGGAAACACTTTTTCTCACAGAGAGTGGTGAGACTGTGGTGGAGGCAGGTTCTCTGGATGCTTTCAAGAGAGAGTTAGATAGGGCTCTTAAAAATAGCGGAGTCAGGGGATATGGGGAGAAGGCAGGATCGGGGTACTGATTGTGGATGATCAGCCATGATCACATTGAATGAAGGTGCTTGCTCGAAGGGCCAAATGGCCTACTCCTGCACCTATTGTCTATTGTCTATTGAAAAGCCAGAGAGCTGATGAGAAGTTTGGGAGGTATGGCTGAGGAGAAAAACTGGGTATTAGGTCCAAGGGCTCATTTTTTTGTTGCTTCATGAATTGGAGAAAGCAGGAACTGGTGGTGCTGGCTCGAACGTCTTACTCCAGTACGTTGCGCCTATTTTTGGCATAAACCAGCATCTGCAGTTCTTAGTTTCTATGTTTATATTAACCCTTGATAGGTCAGTAACGTTATTCAGTCCTATGAACGGGAGCTCTCTGATGGACAATAGTAGATGGAATTAAGTTACTGCAACAACCTACCATCTTGGGACTTGAACGTTTGCTGTTATTATGGAGCTGGGACTTCTCAATAGGGCCAAGTTGGGGAATGACAAACTTTCGGCATATTGTCAGTACAAAGGTAGCCAAGTTCAATTCTGCACGAATGAAAGAGATGTGAAGGAGGGAGGGAGACGGTAGAAGTTATTTATAAAGAATCACAAATACATGAAATGCTTTTCATGCATGCTTAATGAATCAACATGAATACACAGCCGGAGAAGGAGGATAACAATTCCTTGCTTGTGCTTTACAGCAGCCTACTTTCACCTATCTTGATCTAAACGCATCTGCAAACTGGACGGACACAGTGGTAGAGTTGCTGCCTTGCAGCGCCGGAGACCCGGTTTCCATCCCGACTACTGGTGCTGTCTGTACGGAGTTTGTACGTTCCCCCTGTGACCTGCGTGGGTTTTCTCCGAGATCTTCGCTTTCCTCCCACACTCCAAAGACGTACAGGTTTGTAGGTTAATCGGCTTGGTATCAGTGCAAATTGTCCCTATTGTGTGTAGTTTAGTGTGTAGTGTGCGGGGATCGCTGGTCGGCGCGGACTCGATGGGCCGAATGGAGCTTGTTTCCGTGCTAAAACCTTCCAGTCGTTTCTTCCACAAGTGTTTATCCAGGTTCGCATTCATTGTTTCCATTGCCACTGCAACCACAAGCTCAGCTCGCAAAATAAACTTTGCATACAAGTAAAGATAGCAGGATAGATTTTTTTACTTATCCCCACCATGGAAGGGATCTAACGTAAGGCGGCTGATATCAAATCAGCTGCGAATATGAAATATAATATCCATGCGGCACGGTGGCGCAGCGGTAGAGTTGCTGCCTTACAGCGCCAGAGACCCAGGTTCGATCCTGACTACGGGTGCTGTCTGTACAGAGTTTGTACGGTACATTTACCCCGTGACCTGCGTGGGTTTCCTCCGAGATCTTTGGTTTCCTCCTGCACTCCAAAAAGGTGCAGATTTGTCTGTTAATTGGGTTGGTATAATTGTAAATTGTTCCTAGTGTGTAGGATGGTGCTAGTATACGGGGTGATTGCTGGACTCGTGGGCTGAAGGGCCTGTTTCCGTGCAGTATCTCTAAAGATTAGACACTTGAATTAGGAAAGTTAATTAGGTTTAGCAGAAGAGTATGAAGAAGGGCCTCGACACAAAACCCTGCCCATTCCTTCTCTCCTGAGATGCTGCCTGGCCCGCTGAGTTACTCCAGCATTTTGTGTCTATCTTCGGTTTAAACCAGCATCTGCAGTTCCTTCCTACACTAGCAGGATTTGAGAGCAGCTCCAAAGAACCGTGCAAAATTTGGCTCTTGCTGGCACTGATTTCAAATTCCAGACTGATGAATAGTTTTGCCAAGTAAAAAATAAAACTACAACTTTGCTTTTCTAACCATTCAGCTGTGGCCTAATGTTGTATCATTCAATATAAACAGTTAAGCTTCAGCGGATTCCTATTACTCTCCAATTGTGTTTCCACTACTGGTCAAAGTCATTCCTGAACTTCCAATATCCAAAATATGTTTTATAGTCATAAAACATATTTTGGATATTGGAAGTTCAGGAATGTTTTATGAATCCTTAACCAAATATTAGGGTGGTACGGCGGTAGAATTGCTGCCTTAAGGCCCTGTCCCACTATACGAGTTTACCCAAGAGCTCTCCCGAGTTTAAAAAAAACTCGTGGTAAGTACGTAGCGGGTACGTCGGAACTTGGGACGTCTCTTAGCGGCTTGTAACGCTAACGGCAGGTACTCGGGAAACGCAGCAAGCTCGTGAAGTTTTTTCAACATGTTGAAAAATGTCCACGAGAGCCCCGAGTACCTATTACCATAATTCTCCGTGTTCGAATCAGGGGAAACTCGGGAGAACTCTCGTACAGTGGGACAGGCCCTTGACAGCGCCAGGTACCCTGGTTCATTCCTGACTAAAGGTGCTGCCTGGAAGGAGTTTGTACGTTCTTCCCGTGCCCACGTGGGTTTCCTCCGGGTGCTCTGGTTTCTTCCCACACTCCAAAGATGTACAGGTTTGTAGGTAATTGGCCGGTAAAATTGTAAATTGTCCTTAGTGTGTGTAGGATAGTGTTATGGGCCTGTCCCACTTAGGTGATTTTTTTAGGCCACTGCCAGCGACTTGGACAATGGAATTCACCGGTCAGCACCGGCGACAACCTAAATCACCTGACGACAACCTATGTTTTTATCACGGCGACAACCTACGCCAGCACCTACGACAACCTACGACATCAAAAATTTCAACATGTTAACCATATAACCATGTTGAACATTTTTCGGCAGTCGCCTGTAGTTGCCTAAAAAATCAGCTAAGTGGAACAGGCCCAGAAGTGTGCAGGTGAATGCTGGTGGGCTGAAGGTCCTGCTTTGGCACTGTATCTCTAAAATCTCTAATCTAAAATTGTGTCCAAATAATGACAAACATATGGGCATATGCAGCAAGATGCTTGAAGCAGATACTCTACCACTCTCTTCACAGCCCCAGTTTATCAGTGCAGAAGTTGCTCAAGGCAGTGTCCTTGCTCTGACCATCTTCAACTACGGTATCAATGACTTTCCATCCATCAGAAGCACAAAGGTCGAGATGTTCACCGATGATCTTGCAATGTGCAATTCCATTCGCAAGACAGATTATTGACCGACATCTACCACAAACCTACTGACTCCCACAGCTATCCAGACTACACTTCTTCCCGCCCTGCTTCCTGTAAAGACTCTATCCCCTACTCCAATTTCCTCCACCTATGCCGCATCTGCGCCCAGGTTTTCCATATTAGATCATCGGAGATGTCATCATTTTTAGGAAACGGGTGTTCCCCTCTTCCATTAAAGATGAGGCTCTCCTCGATATCCCACAGCTCCGCTCTTGCTCCCCCTCCCCCCATTCGTAACAAAGACAGAGTCCCCCTTGTCCTCACCTTCCACCCCATCAGCCATCGCATACAGCATATAATCCTCCAACATTTTCGCCACCTCCAATGGATCCCACTGCTGGCCACATCTTCCCATCTCCACCCCTTTCTGTTTTCCACAGAGACCGTTCCCTCCGAAACTCCCTAGTCAATTCGTCCCTTTCCACCCAGGTACTTTCCCCTGCAACCGCAGGAGATGCAACACTGTCCCTTTACCTCCCCCCTTGACTCCATCCAAGTCTTTTCAGGTGAGGCAGAGGTTCACTTGCACCTCCTCCAACCTCATCTACTGTATCCGCTGTTCCAGTTGTCAACTTCTCTACATCGGCGAGACCAAGCGCAGGCTCGGCGATCGTTTCACTGAACACCTCCACTCAGTCCGCTTTAACCGGCCCGATCTCCCGGTTGCTCAGCACTTCAACTCCCCCTCCCATTCCCAATCAGACCTTTCTGTCCTGGGCCTCCTCCATTGTCAGAGTGAGACCCAATGCAAATTGGAGGAACAGCATATCATATTTTGCTTGGGCAGCTTACACCCCAGCGGGATAGATTAGAGGGCTCGTCTAGGGAGGCTATTTGGGTGGAACTGAGAAATGGGAAAGGGGTAGCAACACTTATAGGGGTGTATTATAGACCGCCAAATGGGGAGCAAGAATTGGAAGAGCAAATATGTAAGGAGATTGCAGATATTAGTAGTAAGCACAAGGTAGTGATTGTGGGAGATTTCAATTTTCCACACATAGACTGGGAAACACATTCTGTAAATGGGCTGGATGGGTTGGAGTTTGTAAAATGTGTGCAGGATAGTTTTTTGCAACAATACATAGAAGTACCTACTAGAGAAGGGGCGGTGCTGGACCTCCTGTTAGGAAATGAGACGGGTCAGGTGGCAGAGGTATGCGTTGGGGAACAGTTCGGGACCAGTGATCACAATACCATTAGTTTCAATATAATTATGGAGAGGGTCAGAACTGGACCTAGGGTTGAGATTTTTGATTGGAGAAAGGCTAACTTTGAGGAGATGCGAAAGGATTTAAAAGGAGTAAATTGGGACAGTTTGTTTTATGGGAAAGATGTGGAAGAGAAATGGAGGACATTTAAAGGTGAAATTTTATGTCCCTGTTCGGTTGAAAGGAAATAGTAAAAATTGGAAGGAGCCATGGTTTTCAAGGGAAATTGGACACTTGGTTCGGAAAAAGAGAGAGATCTACAATAATTATAGGCAGCATGGAGTAAATGAGGTGCTTGAGGAGTATAAAGAATGTAAAAAGAATCTTAAGAAAGAAATTAGAAAAGCTAAAAGAAGATATGAGGTTGCTTTGGCAAGTAAGGTGAAAGTAAATCCAAAGGGTTTCTACAGCTATATTAATAGCAAAAGGATAACGAGGGATAAAATTGGTCCATTAGAGAGACAGAGTGGACAGCTATCTGCAGAGCCAAAAGAGATGGGGGAGATATTGAACAATTTCTTTTCTTCGGTATTCACCAAGGAGAAGGATATTGCATTATGTGAGGTAAGGGAAACAAGTAGAGTAGCTATGGAAACTATGAGATTCAAAGAAGAGGAAGTACTGACACTTTTGAGAAATATAAAAGTGGATAAGTCTCCAGGTCCGGACAGGATATTCCCTAGGACATTGAGAGAAGTTAGTGTAGAAATAGCAGGGGCTATGACAGAAATATTTCAAATGTCATTAGAAACGGGAATAGTGCCGGAGGATTGGCGTACTGCGCATGTTGTTCCATTGTTTAAAAAGGGGTCTAAGAGTAAACCTAGCAATTATAGACCTGTTAGTTTGACGTCAGTGGTGGGCAAATTAATGGAAAGGATACTTAGAGATAATATATATAAGCATCTGGATAAACAGGGTCTGATTAGGAACAGTCAACATGGATTTGTGCCTGGAAGGTCATGTTTGACTAATCTTCTTGAATTTTTTGAAGAGGTTACTCGGGAAATTGATGAGGGTAAAGCAGTGGATGTTGTATATATGGACTTCAGTAAGGCCTTTGACAAAGTTCCTCACGGAAGGTTGGTTAAGAAGGTTCAATTGTTGGGTATTAATGGTGGAGTAGCAAGATGGATTCAACAGTGGCTGAATGGGAGATGCCAGAGAGTAATGGTGGATGGTTGTTTGTCAGGTTGGAGGCCAGTGACTAGTGGGGTGCCACAGGGATCTGTGTTGGGTCCACTGCTGTTTGTCATGTACATCAATGAGCTGGATGATGGTGTGGTAAATTGGATTAGTAAGTATGCAGATGATACTAAGATAGGTGGGGTTGTGGATAATGAAGTAGATTTTCAAAGTCTACAGAGAGATTTATGCCAGTTGGAAGAGTGGGCTGAAAGATGGCAGATGGAGTTTAATGCTGATAAGTGTGAGGTGCTACATCTTGGCAGGACAAATCAAAATAGGATGTACATGGTAAATGGTAGGGAATTGAAGAATGCAGGTGAACAGAGGGATCTGGGAATAACTGTGCAGTTCCCTGAAAGTGGAATCTCATGTAGATAGGGTGGTAAAGAAAGCTTTTGGTGTGCTGGCCTTTATAAATCAGAGCATTGAGTATAGAAGTTGGGATGTAATGTTAAAATTGCACAAGGCATTGGTGAGGCCAATTTTGGAGTATGGTGTACAATTTTGGTCGCCTAATTATAGGAAGGATGTCAACAAAATAGAGAGAGTACAGTGGAGATTTACTAGAATGTTGCCTGGGTTTCAGCAACTAAGTTACAGAGAAAGGTTGAACAAGTTAGGGCTTTATTCTTTGGAGCGCAGAAGGTTAAGGGGGGACTTGATAGAGGTCTTTAAAATGATGAGAGGGATAGATAGAGTTGACGTGGATAAGCTTTTCCCACTGAGAGTAGGGAAGATTCAAACAAGGGGACATGACTTGAGAATTAAGGGACAGAAGTTTAGGGGTAACATGAGGGAGAACTTCTTTACTCAGAGAGCGGTGGCTGTGTGGAATGAGCTTCCAGTGAAGGTGGTGGAGGCAGGTTCGTTTTTATCATTTAAAAATAAATTGGATAGTTATATGGACGGGAAAGGAATATGGTCTGAGCGCAGGTATATGGGACTAGGGGAGAATACGTGTTCGGCACGGACTAGAAGGGTCGAGACGGCCTGTTTCCGTGCTGTAATTGTTATATGGTTATATATGGTATGAACATTGACTTCTCTAACTTCAAATAGCCCTTGCTTTCCCTCTCTCTCTATCCCCTCCCCCTTTCCAGATCTCCCACTAGTCTCACTGTCTCTGACTACATTCTATCTCTGTCCCGCCTCCTCCCCTGACATCAGTTTGGAGAAGGGTCTCGGCCCGAAACGTCACCCACTCCTCTCCAGAGATGCTGCCTGTCCAGCTGAGTTACTCTAGCATTTTGTGTCTACCTTCACACTTCTCTACTTGTACGCAGTCAATTTTGGACAATATTCAGGCATAGTTTGGGTTGGCTCAGTGGCGCGGCGGTAGAGTTGCTGCCTTACAGCGCCGAAGACCCGGGTTCAATCCTGACTACGGGTACTGTTTGTACGGAGTTTGTACGTTCTTCCCGTGACCTGCGTGGGTTTTCTCCGAGATCTTTTCCTCCCACACTCCAAGACGTACAGGTTTGTCAGTTAATTGGCTTGGTGTAAGTGTAAATTGGCCCTCGTGTGTGCAGGGTAGTGTAAATGTGCGGGGATCGCTGGTCGGCATGGACTCGGTGGGCCAAAGGGCCTGTTTCTGCGCTGTGTCTACACTAAACATCATTGAGATGTTTCCTTCGTCCTCCCAGAAGGGCGTCACGGTGGCGCAGCGGTCGATACCCTGGTTCAACCCTGACCTCGGGTGCCGTCAGCGTGGAGTTTGCACGTTCTCCCTGTGAGTTTCCTCCGGGTGCTCCGGTTTCCTCCCACATCCCAACGACATGCAGCGGGTTTGTGGGCTGATTGGCCCTCTGTAAATTGCCCCTGGTGTGTAAGGAGTGGACGCGGATGTGGGGGTTACATTGAAATGTTGTGAATGGGCGATCGATGGTCTGCGCGGACTCGGTGGGCTGAAGGGCCTGTCTCCATGCTGTTTCGCTGGACACAAACGAAGTGCACGCGAGAGTTTGAGCTGCCACCTTTGCTTCCCTTGTGCATTCATCTCCACTGATGAAACCAAACGTGTAAGGTTCAACCAGCTCACATTTTGTGCACGGAACTGATGACAAATGACTTCTTGTACAGGTAATACTTCTCGTTTAGGTATAACTTCTGAGGAGCTGTCACTGTAATGCAGAAACTAATTTGCACAAAACAACAGCTCATAAATGATAAATGAACGAATCAATTTTTTCGGAATTGTTTGGAAGAGGAAATTCTTGCCCAGCAGACCAGGCGAACGAGGTTCTGTTCTGATGAATAGTCACCGACTGGAAACATTAAACCTGTCTTCTCATCATAAATGCTGTCGACCCTTCCGAGTATTTTTGATACTTGCTGTTTTTGTTTAAGATTTCCAACATCGGTAATTTTTATTTTCACTCGTTTTGATTAGCTGAACTGCTTGCTCTTTTGTGAATTATACAGCGGTATCATTTCCATTTACCTGATGTCTGGCATGTTTTAAATGCCCAACCTGGAAATTTGCACCTGTGGCAATGCAGCACTCCTTCAGTACCCCACTAAACGCAGGCCAGACCATCACGCAAAGCAACTTCCCTTCCATTATCTCCATCTACACCTCACTCTGCAAGGCTACCAGTATAATCAAAGACGATTCGCACCATGGCCAATCCCTCTTCTCCCCTCTCCCATCAGGCAAGAGGTATAGAAGTGTGAAAATGCACACCTCCAGATTCAGGGACAATTTCTTCCCAGCTGTTATCAGACTTTACAGATAGTGTGGAAACAGGCCCTTCGGCCCACCGAGCCCGTGCCGAACAGCGATCACCCCGTACACTAGCACTACCCTGCACATTATGGACAATTTACAATCTTACCGAAGGCCAATTAATTTAAAAACCTGTACGTCTTTGGGATGTGAGAGGAAACTGGAGCACCTGGAGAAAACCCACGTGGTCACAATGAGAATGTACAAGCAGCACCCGAGGTGAGAATTGAACACTCTTCCCTGGCTCCGTCAATTCCACTGCTGTGCAACTGCGTAGCCCTAGATATTCTTCAGAGCTGCTGCCTAACTTGCTGAGTTCTCCAGCACTCTATGTGTTTTTTGTCAATCTTCATTGTTAAGGGCCTGTCCGACTGTACGAGGTAATTCAAGAGCTCTCCCGAGTTTAAAAAAAAATCAAACTCGTGGTAAGCACGTAGAATGTACGTTGCGGGTACGTCGGAGCTCGGGACGTCTCTTAGCGGCTCGTAACGCTAACGGCAGGTACTCAGGAAACGTGGGAAGCTCGTGAAGACTCGTGAAGATTTTTCAACGTTGAAAAATGTCCACGAGAGCCCCGAGTACCTACGAGCGGCTATTACCGTAATTCTCCGAGTTCGAATCGGGGAAACTCGGGAGAACTTTTGAATTAGCTCGTACAGTGGGACAGCCCCACTAAGATTGGTTTGCCTACCAAAGACAAGACACACCAACATGGTATTTTTTTCTTTGGTGAGCAGACCAGAGACGATTTACAGCTTGATTTATGGCACGGAATGGCTGCTCCAGGAATAGAAAAGGCCGCTTCCCCAGAGTTTAGAGGAATACAACATTTTTAGATGACATGATGGATGCTAAAGACATATTTCCCCTGGCTGAAGGTCGAGAACTAAAGAGCATCATCTCTGGATAAGGAGTCAATTATTTTAAGAATGAGTCGAGGAACATTTCTTTACTCATTATAATTTTCGATTCCAAAGGGTTGTGGATAATTGGTTAAGTACATTCAAGGCCAAACGATCTTTAGACAGAAAATTAAAAAAATCTGGGGTTAAGGGTCAACTCAAAACAAATTAACAGGATAAAAAATCTTTAATCTTCCCAACTTTTGTTAGAATTCAGACACCAGAAGGTTAGAATGTATTTTTATTTACATGTCCACACAAGTTGTTGTTCAACTTTCTGCTTTTTAACTATAACACTTTTTGTTTTAACATAGAACATAGAAAGGTACTCCGTCTGAAGAAGGGTTCTGACCCAAAGTGTCACTGATTCCTTTCCTCTGGTGTCTGAAGAAGGGTTCCGACCTGAAACATCACCTATTCCTTTTCTCCAGAGATGCTGCCTGACCTGCTGTGTTAAGGGCCTGTCCCACTTGGCGATTTTTTCGGCGACTGCCGGCATCATTGACTGATGTATCAGGTCACCGAAAAATTTGCAGCGTGACATGGCGTGATGACGTATTGACGCAAGCTGTTTTTTTAAGCGTCGCAACATTTTTTTTGTCGCCGCTGGATTTTGAAATGTTCGAAATCTTTTGGCAACACTGATATGACGCCGAAAAAATCGCCAAGTGGGACAGGCCCTTGACTCCAGCACTTTACGTCTACAGCGGTAGAACTGCTGCCTCACAGCGTCAGAGACCCGGGGGTTTGACCCTGACTACGGGTGCTGTCTGTACGGAGTATGTACGTTCTCCCCGTAACCGGCGTGGGATTTCTCCGAGATCTTCGGTTTCCTCCCACACTCCATCGAAGGGATCTATCGCAGTCGCTGCCTCAAAAAGGCTGCCAACATCATCAAGGACCCACACCATCCTGTCCACACACTCATCTCTCCGCTGCCAATAGGTAGAAGGTACAGAAGCAGCTTCCATCCCCACAGCGATCAAGCTATTAAACTCGCCATCAACTCTGAACTATAAGAGCCTATTGCACTTTATCTGTTTATTTATGTGTATATATATATATATATATATATATATATTCTATGCTATATAGACGCACTGAACTGTTCTGCATTTATGCCTACAATACTGTTGTGCTGCAGCAAGCAAGAATTTCATTGTCCTATCTGGGACACATGACAATAAACTCTCTTGACTTGACTTGATGTACAGGTTTGTAGGTTAATTGGCTTGGTATAAATGTTTAAAATTTTTTTCGCTAGTGTGTGTAGGTTAGTGTTAGTGTGCCGGGGATCGCTGGTCGGTGAGCCAAAGGGCCTGATTCCGTGCTGTATCTCGAAACTAATCTAGACTAAACATTCACCACCACCCCTGGCAGTGCGTTCCAGGCCTCCACCACTCCATAGGAAACGTCTCTACCCTTGTGCTCCATGTTCCTTGCAAAGAATAGCAACATTCCCAAATCCTTGCTGTACCTACTCGGAATTCCTTTGTTTCACCTACAATGGTCCATGCCCCTTTGCATTGCAACTACTCGTGGTCATGCTCCATTGCCACAATACAGGCACCTTGCGTATATGTGAGGTTATGTGACGTTATCCATTTTTGTGGCAAGATCAGGAAGGCAGATTATGAACTGAATGGTGTCAGATTAGAAAAAGGGGAGGTGCAACAAGACCTGGGTGTGCTTGTACATCAGTCGCTGAAAGTAAGCATGCAGGTACAGCAGGCAGCGAAGAAAGCTGATGGCATGTTGGCCTTCATTGAGAGATGATACGAATTTAGGAGCAAGGAGGTCCTGCTGCAGTTGTACAGGGCCCTGGTGAGATCGCACCTGGAGTATTGTGTGCCATTTTGGTCTCCTAATTTGAGGAAAGACATTAAGGGAGTGCAGCGTAGGTTTACCACGTTAATTCCCGGGATTGCGGGACTGACGTATGATGAAAGAATAGGGTCGACGGGGCTTGCATTCACTGGAATTTGGAAGGATGAGAGGGCATCTTACAGAAACATACACAATTCTTAATGGATTGGACAGGCTAGATGCAGGAAAATTGTTCCCGATGTTGGGGGAGTCCAGAACCAGGGACACAGTTTAAGAATAAGGGGTAAGGCCATTTAGGACTGAGATTAGGAAATACTTTTTCACCCAGAAAGTTGTGAATCTGTGGACTTCTCTGCCACAGAAGGTAGTGGAGGCCAATTCACTGGATGTTTTCAAGAGATAGTTACATTTAGCTCTTAGGGCTAACGGAATCAATGGACATGGGGAGAAAGCAGGAACGGGATACTGATTTTAGATGATCATCCATGATCATATTGAACGGTTCACAAGGCCAAATGGCCTACTCCTACACCTATTTTCTATGTTTCTACGCAGGGGTCACATTCTTGAAAAGCAGCACCCAATTCAAAAACGGGGAAACATATAAATGTAATCATTTGACAAGATTAAATTTGAGTACGTTACATCAAAAAATACAGTTGTCAATTAGGTTTTGGTATTAAACAAGTTTGCTATTATAAAAACAGAACTGTCATCTGTCCACGTTCTCCAGAGATGCTGCCTGACCCGATGAGCTACTTGTCCAGCACTTTGTGTTTTATTTTGTAAACTGGCATCTGCATTTGCTTGCAAATACCCCTTCCAAAGTGATTAACCATTTCACAATTTCCCACGTTTCTTCTCCGCTTCTTGCTGAATGGTTACCTCCCATGTTTGAGATGGTTTCACACAGCCCCGGCCTAAAGTACTCCTCGCAAATTTGTGGCCTCAATCTAGCGGGATCCCCTTGTGCTGCCTTGAAACTTTTGCCCGTGTGGAGCCTTCAACTTTGCAAGGAGGCGATGAGCCATTTCGGATCAATCTTCTGGATCATTCTACTATGATCAGCTCGAATTGAGAATACAAAGGCACAAAGGATTACTTTTCTCTCTGGTAAGTGCTGCTCGAATCTGCCTGCATTTCAAAAACAATTTAACGGCAGCTATTTGGGCTGAGACTCTTATTACAGAGTGTAATACATTTAAACACAATAGACAGGGTTCAGTTTCCATGGAAGCCATTAACCAGGACACTGCATCAGAAGCAGAGAAAATTACAGATCAGAGGTATTCAGCACACTTGTAGCTGCACTGATAACATGACAAATGTTATTAACCTGCTATATGAACTTTGATTATGCAGCTGGATATTTTCCTTTTTTCTTCCAAGGATGCACAAGTTTAGATTTCCACATTAAAAATCAGACATGGAATTTTCCCAAGCCTGGTCCATAGAAAGTAGATAGATACAAAGTGCTGTAGTAACTCAGTAGGTCAAACAGCATCTCTGGAGAAAAGGAATAGGCGACGTTTCGGAACGAGACCTTTCTTCAGACCGTCATTCATAGAATGTAGAACAGTACAGAGTAGGAGGTGGCCCTCCGGCCCACAATGTTTGCACTTTACATAGAAACATAGAAATTAGGTGCAGGAGTAGGCCATTCGGCCCTTCGAGCCTGCACCGCCATTCAATATGATCATGGCTGATCATCCAACTCAGTATCCCGTACCTGCCTTCTCTCCATACCCTCTGATCCCCTTAGCCACAAGGGCCACATCTAACTTAAATATAGCCAATGAACTTGTCAACAAAATAGAGAGAGTACAGAGGAGATTTACTAGAATGAACTGGCCTCGACTACCCTCTGTGGCAGGGAGTTCCAGAGATTCACCACTCTCTGTGTGAAAAAAGTTCTTCTCATCTCGGTTTTAAACTGATCTCATCTGCCTGTCGATGATCTATGTCCTTTTATTACATGGACTTCCATTAAAAAGCCTCTTTAGTTTAGTTTCGTATATTTAGAGATCCAGTCCAGGCCCGTGCCGACCAGTGATCCCCGCACACTAGCATTATCCTATGCACACTAGGGACAATTTACAAATTTTTACCGAAGCCAATTAGCCTACAAACCTGCATGTCTTTGGAGTGTGGGAGGAAACCGGAGCACCCGGAGAAAACCCACGCGGTCACGAGGAGAAGGTACAAACTCCGCACAGACACCTGTAGTCAGGGTCGAACCCGGGTCTCTAGCGCTGTAAGGCAGCAGCTCTACCGCTGTGCCACTGTGCCGCCCCGCTGAAATGCCGTCATCGTATCTGCCTCCACCACCACCCCTGGCAATACCTTCCAGGCACCCACCGCTCTCGGTGTTAGCCCTGCACATCTCCATTAAACTTCCCCCCTCTCATGTTAGAGCTTTAGTTTAGTTTTAGACATTTCCACCCTGAGAGCAAGGTTCTGACTGTCTACCCTATCTATGCTGTCCACGTCAAAGCGTTAAAATAAATTAGAAATGTATAACATTAATGTTAAGTTTCACAGTCCATTGACACAGACACATACTTTTATTTTGCTGGTATAAGAAACTGCAACATTTGTAAATCTCGACAATTACAACCAATTAATACGCAATCAAAAGAAATGGATGTTAAATACAGTCAGTATGGTAAACGTATAGACATTTGGAAATAAATAAACTATTAGTTACAACTGAGGCTGATCTGAAGCCTCAGTTAGTAATGGCCAGTTCTCACGGTGCGACCTGAAGCAAGATGTCACCCGAGTGAAGTGGTCGTGGTCCAGCACGAGTTCCGCACGATATAACGGGGGTAGATAAAGAGTTCCCACGGTACTCGGCATTTCTGTTATTCGTGCGAGTGACTTGTCCGTCTCCCGATCTTTCCCGTTAATCTTGAATGAACATCGTGGACTGTAGTGTTGTTAATCACGTGGTACAAATGATGTTACTTTTTTTCACACACTATATTGGTTTTTTTCACCCGAGCTCTTTAATGAGCTGAAGAATAATCTGGTTTTTTTTAGACAAATGTTGTTTGGTGCGATGCACCTTCTCTCAATATGTGCAAGAAGTCGTCTTTTTATTTTGTCAAATAGGAATAAAGACTGTGTCTCACATTGACCGTGATGATTGTCTTATTTTATTATCTACTGAGAGGTGACACTTTCAGTCTGAAGAAGGCTCTCGACCCGAAACGCCACCCGTTCCTTCTCTCCAGAGATGCTGCCTGTCCCGCTGAGTTGCTCCAAGCAACTGGTGTCTATCTTCAAAGGACTGACCACCGGGCTGGATGTCGGGGCTGGCGTGTTGCGTTTCACAGACCGAACTGTCCAATTAATAGTAACAGATGGGCACTCCCTCTCAACCACATTCTCTTGCCTTCTCCCCATAACCTCCTGACAGCCGCACTAATCAGGAATGTATCTATCTCTGCCCCTATTCTTCACCCTTTTGACAGTAGTTTTGTTTTATTGGAGACGCGGGAGACAGCGGATGCTGGAATACTGAGCAAAACACGAAGTGCTGGAGGAACTCGGTGCATTTGTGTTTAAGAAGGAACTGCAGATGCTGGAAAATCGAAGGTACACAATAATGCTGGAGAAACTCAGCGGGTGCAGCAGCATCTATGGAACGAAGGAAATAGGCAACGTTTCGGCCCGAAACGTTGCCTATTTCCTTCGTTCCATAGATGCTGCCGCACCCGCTGAGTTTCTCCAGCATTCGTGTGTGTGGGTGGGAGTTGGGGGGAGGGGGGGGGGAGAGAGATAAGGCAGCCTAAAGAAAGGGTCGCCTGTCCATTTCCCTCCGTAGTTGCTGCCTGGCCCGCGGAGTTCCTCCAGTCATGCCTGTGTGAGAGGGAGGGATGGAGAGAGAGAGAGAGAGAGAGAGGCACACGCAAGGTGGATGTGAAATCTCACCTGCCTGTTTCAGTGACAGACACCCACCGCCAGTAAATGAAGACACCCCCATCTGTCTCCCCCTCCTCTCCCTCGATTCCCCCACCTTTCCCTCCCAACTCCAGTCCCGTCCCGACCCCCTGGGAAACTGAAGGGAGTTGCCTGCCCGCTGTAATTAAAGAGTTCCCACGGTAGACTGTAAAACTGGGACCCTGGTTCTGGACTCCCCCAACATCGGGAACATTCTTCCTGCATCTAGCCTGCCCAATCCCGTAGATACGGATTAGACCGGTATCCAGTTATTTACTTTATTAATGATTTTAATTAAATATTGATAACATCAGGCCGCAAACGTTATTTCTTGAGTATTAGTGCTGGACTTTGACTCGACCTTCCTAGTTAGCCGGCGCCTGAGACTGAGCCAAGCAATGTCCAGACCTGACATCAACACAAAGTGATGGAGGAACACAAAGGGTCAGGCTCGTCCAACGCTCTGTGTTTTGCTCGTGATTCCTGCGTCTGCAGTTCCTCGTGTCTACAGACCAGAGTTGCCACTTGACTCCGAGATGACCATCACAGAGCATACGGAAGATAGACACGAAATGCTGGAGTAACACAGCGGGATGGGCAGCAACTCTGGAGAGAAGGAATGTGTGACGTTTCGGTTAGAGACCCTTCCTCAGAGTCTCGTCCCGAAACTTCACCCATTCCTTTTATCCAGATGCTGCCCGTCCATGATGTTATGTCTGTCTCCAGTATTACTGTGTCTATCATCGGCGCAAACCAACATCTACAGTTCTTTCCGACACATTATGATTAGAGGATACCGTCTCGCCATCACTCGGATTACCCGCTTCATTTCCAAAACGTTGCCACCTCTCTTTACTTTGCTTACTGAAGCCTGATCCTTGTCAGACCCAGTGCTCTATCGCCCAGCCTCTCATCTTTCAATCGGGTTCGGCCAGGAAGGAACTGCAGATGCTGGATTAAAACGAAGATAGGCACAACATGTAGCTCAGCGGGACAAGCAGCATATCAGAAGGGTCTCGACCCGAAATGTCACCCATTCCTTCTCCCCAGAGATGCTGCCTGCCGTCGATTTACTCCAGCATTCTCTTTAAACCGGCATCTGCTGTTCCTTCCGACACATGCACAAGAAATAGGCAACTTTTCGGGCCGAAACGTTGCCTATTTCCTTCGTTCCATAGATGCTGCTGCACCCGCTGAGTTTCTCCAGCATTTGTGTGTGGGGGTGGGAGTTGGGGGGGGGGGTGAGATAAGGCAGCCTGAAGAAAGGGTCGCATGTCCATTTCCCTCCGTAGATGCTGCCTGGCCTGCGAAGTTCCTCCAGTTTTAGAAACTGCTTTAGACAAAAAGAGACACAAACTGCTGGAGTAAAATAGCTCAGCAAGTGAGGTACCTGAACACGCAAAAATGAAAAAGAATGAAAATGTGATTATTTCACCTCCCTTCAACTATTTTGTGTTTCAGCATGAGAGGGATTATAACATTAGAGACATTCATCTTGTAGTGATGTGTTAATGAAGAATTGCAGACATCAATCTGATAGTTAAAAATATATTTATTTAACAATGAGGTAAAACAAGCACTGACAATCAAACTGCTCAGTTACCGTTCGCAGGAGTTCCCACGGTACCCGCAAGAGTTATTACGGATATCGCACGGATATCGCACTGGCCACTATGTTCATACAATGTTGCAATGCTGCTCAAGTCACTCTTGGAGAAATTCAAAAATGTTTGAATTTTCTCCCGACCTTACCAAGTCACACGACTACCTGCCGTTAGCGCCACGGAGGTCCTCGGTGGTCCACGAATGCCGTACTGCTATCGCAGAAGGTTCCCACGATGTTAAATCTTGTTAAGTCTTGCTTCAGGTCGCACAGTGAGAAAGCCCTTTAACTAATCTGAACTAGTCTCCTTATCTGAAGACCGACACAAAAAGTTGGAGTAACTCAGTCGGTCAGGCAGCATCTCTGGAGAGAAGGAATAGGTGACGTTTCGGGTCGAGATCCTTCTTCAGACTGAGAGTCAGAGGAAAGGGGGACAAGAGATATAGACGGTACTTAGGACAAATGAATGGAAGATATGGAGGAAGCAACGATAGTCAAGGAAATGTGGAGCCCACAATGGTCCATTGTTGGCCGCGGGATGGGCGATGACGTGTTATGGTGGTGGCCCGTCGGTAACGACGATGGCGGGCTGCGCAGTCTCAGTTCTGGTGAGTTCTGACATGGCTTGCGAGTCCACTTCGTGAAGCACACACTCGAGGGCAGTGGGGGCAGATGAAGGGCATCGCTGGCGGGTTCTGGGCGCCAGCCTTCCTCCTCTCCCTGGCTTTGTTAAGTTGCTCTAGTCGGCCGTCCTCTGCAGGCTTCCAGTTGCTTGGGCGCAAGGCCACAATAGTGGAGATGGTCCTTGACGCGATCTTTGTACCGCTTCCTGGGACACTCGCGTTTCCTTTGTCCCTGGGAGAGCACGCGGTAGAAGCCCTATCGAGGCATGCGGGTTTCATCCATCCTGATGACGTGCCCAGTCCATCGGAGCTGTGCTTTGATGATTCAGACAGTGAATCTGAACAGGACGACAGTAAAACTAGTACGATGACTATGGTGGGGGAACGGACAGAGTGAGAGGGCATCCCCGGAGACCAGAGACTGGGAGGATGGTGCGCGGTGACAACAACAGACATGACGGGAGAGGAGAGAGGCCGGTGGGAGAGGAGAAGGATCCGGGGTCTGACCCTACCGCGTCCTGAAGGCCGCTGCGGGAGGCACCCGCAGGGCGCAAAGGTGGACGGGCGAGGAGAGTGACCTCAGTCGCTGGTCGACCAGGGGAAGGCGATGGCTGGAGGTCCGCAGCAGCCTGGGGCTCGTCTGAATCGGACACCGCTCATAACAATTGCAGCGGGGACCGGACTTAGCAAATGGTGCCAAACATGGTTCCTAGGAAGGAACTGCAGGTGCTGGTTTACACCGAAGATAGACACAAGATTGCTGGAGTAACTCAGCCGGACAGGCAGCATCTCTGAAGAGAAGGAATGGGTGACGTTTCGGGTCGAGACACTTCTTCAGACTGAGAGTCAAGGTGGAGGGAGACACAGAGATAAGGAAGGGTATGTTGTGAAAACGAGACATTAAAGGGGATGTGGTTCAAGGAAAATGTAGAATAGATCATTGTTAGCTCGGAGAAGGTGACAACCAAACACAGATAAAATGTCATCAGGGGGACAGTCAGTGGTCGGAAAACTAAGAAGTGGGAGGGATAGAGAGGGAAAGCAAGGGTTACTCGAAGTTAGGGAAGTCAATTCTCATACCACTAGGGTGCAAGCTGCCCAAGCGAAATATGTACTACTGTATCCGCTGTTCCAGCGAATCAGCGAAACTAAGCTCAGGTTCGGCGATCGTTTCGCTGAACACTTCTGCTCAGTCTGCCTAAAACTACCTGATCTCCCAATTGCTAAACACTTTTTTGCACAATCATGTCATAAGAACATCTAAATCATCTATATTTGTGTTATCCAAGCCGCTGACAGTGTTCTTCTGACACCGAAGTGCCATCATCCCGGCGAGAGAGCCTGAAACATCGGGCTGCCGTAGCAGCGACTGCGGAGGCCTCAAATAGGCCCTGACCACTGGTGAACATAAAGGAAGTGGACTGAACTTTGCTGCCTTCCCTCACAGTGGGAAACGTTGATCCCGCTGTGAGGGGATGTTTTTTTAATGTTTAATGTTAAATTCCATAATGTTATGTTTATCTTATTTGTGTGCTGCAATGGCAAATCAAATTTCACTGCACCAATTGGTGTATGTGACAATAAATATCCTTTGTCCTTTGTCCTTATTGTCATCCATGATCAATATTTTCATACAAAATATCCACAGTATAGTTACATTTGAAACACTCTTCCATCTTCCTCTAGTCATGGGGTTCGGGGATTGGGAGGGGCCTCACAAGTGGAATAACCTCTTCATCTAAATCCGGCACTGGGTATGGTGATACTCTACTGGACTGTTTGTAGGAAAGGAATTTCACTGGGCAGTTGCACTTCGCACTATTGAACAATTGAGACTAAAGGGCCTGTCCCACTTGGGCGTCATTTGCGTGTCATTTACGCGACATCATTTACGTGTCACGATGCGTGCATTGTGACGCGCACGTGATGTTTGCATGGTGCGCATTACGTGCGGTGGTACGTGGTGACATAGGCAGTGACGCGTGGTCGCGCACGGTGCCCCAGGATTTTGGGATGTACAAAATCTTCGCGCGCCATCTGCGTGACGCGCAAATGATGCCCAAGTGAGACAGGCCCTTAAGGCTTTGATCCAGTGGCAAGAGGAACAGAGACATACCCTGCTGCCATATAAAACCTTGCCACTTATATAAGAGAGGCATATATGGGGTAGCTTTGACATACAGTGATAAAACAAGCCCTTCTGCTCACAGAGTCCACGCTGACCATCGATCACCCGTTCACACTAGTTCTATGTTGTTCAATTTTTCCACTCTTTACACTCTCGGGGGAATTCACAGAGGGCCAATCAACCTACAAATCCGGATGTCTTTGGGATGTGGGAGGAAAGCAGAGCACCCGGAGGAAACCCATCTTGTCACAGGGAGAAACTTCACAGACAGCACCCGAGGTCAGGATTGAACCCAGATCTCTGGCGCTGTGAGGCAGCAGCCCTACCTGCTGCGCGACTGTGTTACCCACTGTCAAGAACCTTTATCCCAGGGCGGAAATATCATGAACTTGAGCGCGTCGTATTAACGTGAGAGGGACAAGGTTTAAAGGAGATGTGCCAGGTGAGTTGAACACGCCGGCAAGGTTGGGGGTGAAGGCAGATAGTGGCATTGAAAAAGCAACATGGATATGCAGGGAATGGAGGAAGATGGTTCACGTGCAGGCAGTTGAGACCCCTTGGACATTGTGGGTCGAAGAGGCTGTTACAGGGCTGCATTTCTCTATGTAGAAACCGGGAACTGCGGACGCTGGTTTTTTCAAAGATGGACACCAAGTAAGTCGGCGGGTCAGGCAGCACCTCTGGAGAACATGGAATGGTGACGTTTCCAGTCGGGACCCTTCTTCCGAAGCCTCTATGTTCGAGGGCCGTGGCCAAGTAATTGACAAAGTGGGATGTACCGGAAGGCAAAGCCATACTCATCTCTGCTTGTCAACCACAAGCTGATAGCAATCTTAGCCCACTAAAGACATATCGGAAAAGACAGGTACACGGTGTTATTGTCACAGATGAGCTATGATCTCGATGAACGGAGGGGGATAAATATATTACTTTTGCTCCTACATTAGAGTGTGTCACCTCAGCTTTAATAACTTCACTGTCAAGATGCAAATTTATATGTATACTATCTTGCTATGATGGTTTGAGAACTGAGAAATGAAAACCTAATCAATCGAATTGGCAATCAGAACAACACAAAACTCCCTTGCAGTCATCCAGAGATTAGGTTCAGGATATAATTATTCCCCCTGTATCTTATTTTGTTCACAGTGTTGGTGTGAAATGTCCCTATTAGTTTGAGGCCTGGTTCATCTTCCATTGCTTAATCAAAACTGTCAGCATGTATATTTATCACTGGCAAATTGCTCTTGTCCTTACTGACAGATCTGTAAGTATTTCAGCTATTTTTCATATAACTCAAACTGATCTTTCCAGACACAGCACCAATTTGGAAAAAACAGCAGCAAAAAAATAACATTGATATAACATGCTGGTTTATACCAAAGGTAGACACAAAATGCTGGAGTAAATCAGCCTGTCAGGCGGCATCTCGGGAGAAAATGGATAGGTGATGTTTCAGGGTCGGGTCTGAACAAGGATCCCGACCCAAAACGTTACCAATCCAGTTTTCTCCAGAGATGCTGCCTAACCCGCTGAGTTACTCCAGCATTTTGCGCCTATCATTTATATTAAAGCGCCATATTGCAGCCTCTGGACATCTCAGAGTAGATACAAGCCAATGTGGTTTAGTTTTGGAAAGAACTGCAGATGATGGTTTAAATCGAAGGGAGACACGAAATTAGATTACTATTTAAATGGCGTCAAGTTGGGAAAAGGGGAAGTACAAGGGGATCTGGGGGTCCTTGTACATCAGTCTATGAAAGTAAGCATGCAGGTACAGCAGGCAGTGAAGAAAGCGAATGGCATGTTGGCCTTTATAACAAGAGGAATCGAATATAGGAGCAAAGAGGTCCTTCTGCAGTTGTACAGAGCCCCAGTGAGACCACACCTGGGGTATTGTGTGCAGTTTTGGTCCCCTAATTTGAGGAAGGACATTCAAGCTATTGAGGGAGTGCAACGTAGGTTTACAAGGTTAATTCCCGGGATGGCGGGACTGTCATATGCTGAGAGAATGGAGCAGCTGGGCATGTACACTCTGGAGTTTAGAAGGATGAGAGGGTATATCATTGAAACATATAAGATTGTTAAGGGCTTGGACACGCTAGAGGCAGGAAACATGTTCCTGATGTTGGGGGAGTCCAGAACCAGGGGCCACAGTTTAAGAATAAGGAGTAAGCCATTTAGAACGGAGACGAGGAAACACTTTTTCTCACAGAGAGTGGTTAGTCTGTGGAATTCTCTGCCTCAGAGGGCGGTGGAGGCAGGTTCTCTGGATGCTTTCAAGAGAGAGCTAGATAGGGCTCTTAAAAATAGCGGAGTCAGGGGATATGGGGAGAAGGCAGGAACGGGGTACTGATTGGGGATGATTAGCCATGATCACATTGAATGGCGGGGCTGGATCGAAGTGCCAAATGACTTACTCCTGCACCTATTGTCTATTGTCTAAAATGCTGGAGTAACTCAGCAGGACAGGCAGCATCTCCGGAGAGAAGGAATGGGTGACGTTTCGGTTCGAGACCCTTCTTCGGACTGATGTCAGGGGAGGGGGCGGGACAGAGATAGAATGTTCATTTTAATTTCTAGCACTTCATTTTTTTCCTTCATTTTTTTGAATTACTTTGCTGCAAGTAGTTAAATATCACACAGCACGGTTCCTTAAGACAGACACAAAATGCTGTAGTAATTCAGCAGGTCAGGCAGCATCTCTGGAGAAAAGGAATAGGTCACGTTTTGGGTCGAGACCCTTCATTTACACCTCACGTTGCCTCGGCAAGGCCAGCAGCATAATCAAGGATAAGTTGCACCTTGGCCACTCCCTCTTCTCCCCATTAGGCAAAAGTAGTAGAAGTTTGAAAACGCAGAACTCCAGATTCAGGAACAGTTTCTTCCCAGCTGTTATCTGGCAACTGAATCATCCTACCACAACCAGAGAGCAGTGCTGACCTCCCTCATTGGAGACCCTCGGACTATCCTTGATTGAACTTTGCTGGCTTTACCTTGCACTGAACGTTATTCTCCTATCGTGTAATCATGTATTATCATGCAGCAAAAGCTTTTCACTGTACCTCGGTACACGTGACAATAAACTAAACTAAACTTCAGACTTAAGACTTCAAACCTGAAGAGGGACCTCGACCTGAAACGTCACCTATTCTTTTTCTCCAGAGATGCTGCCTGTCCCCCTGAGTTACTCCAACATTTTGTGTCTATCCTGAGTGTAAACCATTATCTGTAGTTCCTTTCTGCACGATCCTTTAAAATTTGATGTAAGGCTGACACCGCCCCCTGAGGCAGAGAATTCCACAGACAGGTGGAACAAAATGCCAGAGAAAATAATTGAGGCAGGAACAATAACAACATTCTCTGTGTAAGAAAACCCCCCTTTAGCACCCTCTAACCTCCTTTAAAACTTCTTCTTCTTACTTTAAACCTATGCCCTCTTGTATTGAATACCCTCACTTACCATGCTAAAAAGATTCTGGATACCCTGCCTTTGCCTCTTAGATTTATACACCTCTAACTGGTCACCCCATCAGATTCTTTGCTCCAAGGTTCGGGTGGCATGGTGGCGTAGCGGTAGAGTTGCTGCCTTACACTGCCAGCGATCCGGGTTCAATCCTGACTACGGGCGACGTCTGTATGGCGTTTATACGTTCTCCCTGTGACCACGTGGGTTTTCTCCGGGTGCTCTGGTTTCCTCCCCCACTCCAAAGACATACAGATTTGTAGATTAATTGGCTTCTGTAAATTGTAAATTGTCCCTAGAGTGTGTAGGATAGTGCTAGTCGGTGCAGAGCCGGTGGGCCAATGGGCCTGTCTCTACGCTGTAAATGTAACCAGCAACTTGTCAAGTTCCTAAGAATAAATATCACCATGAACTTTTTCTGGATGATCCATAGCGAAGCAATGGCCATGAAAGCAGACTAACGCCTCTACGTCCTTAGAAGGCTTAGGAAGTTCGGCATGTCCCCAACAACTCTAACCAATTTCTACAGATGCGCATTTTATCAGGATGCATCACAGCTTGGTTTGGGAACAGTTCCATCCATCAGGACCCTTCACTGAAGACATAAAAAGCTGTCATAACTCAGCGGGTCAGGCAGCATCTCTGGAGAACATAAATAGGTGATGTTTCGGGTCACTGAAGAAGGGAAACTACTGAAACGTCACCCATCCATGTTCTCCAGAGATGCTGCCTGACCCGCTGTGCTACTCCAGCACTTTGGGTACTTTTGTATCTGAGGTTCCTGGTTTCTACGGCAAACTCTCTTCGCAAAATGCTCGCACGTTCTGCCTGGCGAAGGAGTGGAGGAAGATTTCAGTTGCAAGACATTTCAGAATTTTGTTTGGATGGAAATTAAATGAGGTTATAACTGTTTACGCAGGAAAACAATGGGAAAAATCGGCACGACAATACCCAATGGTAAATGCTGACATAGATGCACGATCAAAAATTGGGCAATAAATAGGTTTTCCTGTAACCGAGTGTGATTATCTTACAATCTATGGACAAATGTTTAAACTAAAGCAAAATATGCTGGAGATGCTCAGCAGGACGTGTCACATCCCAGGAGAGGGAAAAACAAATAATCTTTCAAGTCCCTGACTTTATATCAGAACCTAAGGACCATTAACTTGCAACGCTTACTCTGTTTTTTTGTTTAGAGTCCCAGAGTCATACAGCACAGACATCATTAGGCAGCTGCACAAGTCATTGGAGTGCTGTGTGCATTTCTGGACAGCTAGCTGCGGGAAAGACGTCATTAGAAATTGGAAAAAGGCAGAAGAGATTCACCAGGCCGTTTCCTGGGCTGGAGGGCTTGCATTGTGGGGAGACTTTTTCGTTGGAGTGTATTAGGCTGAGGCGTAGCCTTTCTGAGGCCCACAAGATCACGGGGGACATGGATAAAGTGAACGCTGACAGTCTTTTTCCCCTCAAGGTTGAGGGTTCTAAAACTAGAGCACACAGGCTTAAGGTCAAAGATTTAAGAGGGACATTGGAGGTAGTGTTTCCACTCAGAGGACAGTCCATATCTGGAATGAACTACCAGAGGAAGCTGTATAATTAAGACTTTTAAAAGACCTTTGGCCAGATTTTTTAGTTTAGAGATAGTGCCTTCGGCCCAGCGAGTCCGCACCGACCAGCGATCCCCGCACACTAACACTATCCTACACACACTAGGGACAATTTACATTTCTACCAAGCCAATTAACCTACAAACCTGTACATCCCTAGAGTGTGGGAGGAAACCGAAGAAACTTAGAGAAAACCCACGTGGTCGCGGGGAGAACGTACAAACTCCGTACAGACAGCACCCGCAGTCGGGATCAAACCTGGGTCTCTGGCGCGGCAAGCGCTGAAAGGCAGCAACTCTACCGCTGATCCACCGTGCAGCCCTGGACAGGAAAAGTTCAGAGGGCGATGCACAAAAAATGCAGGCAAATGGAACTAGCCCAGTGTGTAAACTTGGTCGGTACGGACAAGGTGGACAGAAGGGCCTGTTTCCCTGCTGTGTAGTTCCATGGTGTGTTTATCATTACTGTAAGTATACAGTTCACTCTGTGAGCTTTGTGTGAACAAGGAATTTCATTGCGCCCTGGTGTGTCTGGGAATAAACAAATCCAATCTAATTTAATCCAATCAAGCTGAAAAGATAACTGCTTCCCTCTCCACAGACACTGCCTCAACTGACATTTCCAGCATTTTTTGGTCGTTACACAGTAAAGCAAGTCATTTTGTGCAATCTGAGTCTCGACCCAAAACTTTGCCTGTCCATGTCCCTCCCCAGACATCGTCTGACCCATTGATGTATGCGTTGGGGAACAGTTCGGGACCAGTGATCACAATACCATTAGTTTCAATATAATTATGGAGAGGGTCAGAACTGGACCTAGGGTTGAGATTTTTGATTGGAGAAAGGATAACTTTGAGGAGATGCGAAAGGATTTAAAAGGAGTAAATTGGGACATTTTGTTTTATGGGAAAGATGTGGAAGAGAAATGGAGTACATTTAAAGGTGAAATTTTAAGAGTACAGAATCTTTATGTCCCTGTTCGGTTGAAAGGACATAGTAAAAATCGGAAAGAGCCATGGTTTTTAAGGGAAATTGGACACGGTTCGGAAAAAGAGGGAGATCTACAATAATTATAGGCAAATGAGATGCTTGAGGAGTATAAAGAATGTAAAAAGAATCTTAAGAAAGAAATTAGAAAAGCTAAAAGAAGATATGAGGTTGCTTTGGCAAGTAAGGTGAAAGTAAACCCAAAGGGTTTCTACAGCTATATTAATAGCAAAAGGATTACGAGGGATAAAATTGGTCCATTAGAGAGTCAGAGTGGACAGCTATCTGCAGAGCCAAAAGAGATGGGGGAGATATTGAACAATTTCTTTTCTTCGGTATTCACCAAGGAGAAGGATATTGAATTATGTGAGGTAAGGGAAACAAGTAGAGTAGCTATGGAAACTATGAGATTCAAAGAAGAGGAAGTACTGACACTTTTGAGAAATATAAAAGTGGATAAGTCTCCAGGTCCGGACAGGATATTCCCTAGGACATTGAGGGAAGTTAGTGTAGAAATAGCAGGGGCTATGACAGAAATATTTCAAATGTCATTAGAAACGGGAATAGTGCCGGAGGATTGGCGTACTGCGCATGTTGTTCCATTGTTTAAAAAGGGGTCTAAGAGTAAACCTAGCAATTATAGACCTGTTAGTTTGACGTCAGTGGTGGGCAAATTAATGGAAAGGATACTTAGAGATAATATATATAAGCATCTGGATAAACAGGGTCTGATTAGGAACAGTCAACATGGATTTGTGCCTGGAAGGTCATGTTTGACTAATCTTCTTGAATTTTTTGAAGAGGTTACTCGGGAAATTGATGAGGGTAAAGCAGTGGATGTTGTATATATGGACTTCAGTAAGGCCTTTGACAAGGTTCCTCATGGAAGGTTGGTTAAGAAGGTTCAATGGTTGGGTATTAATGGTGGAGTAGCAAGATGGATTCAACAGTGGCTGAATGGGAGATGCCAGAGAGTAATGGTGGATGGTTGTTTGTCAGGTTGGAGGCCAGTGACTAGTGGGGTGCCACAGGGATCTGTGTTGGGTCCACTGTTGTTTGTCATGTACATCAATGATCTGGATGATGGTGTGGTAAATTGGATTAGTAGTATGCAGATGATACTAAGATAGGTGGGGTTGTGGATAATGAAGTAGATTTTCAAAGTCTACAGAGAGATTTATGCCAGTTGGAAGAGTGGACTGAAAGATGGCAGATGGAGTTTAATGCTGATAAGTGTGAGGTGCTACATCTTGGCAGGACAAATCAAAATAGGACGTACATGGTAAATGGTAGGGCATTGAAGAATGCAGGTGAACAGAGGGATCTGGGAATAACTGTGCACAGTTCCCTGAAAGTGGAATCTCATGTAGATAGGGTGGTAAAGAAAGCTTTTGGTGTGCTGGCCTTTATAAATCAGAGCATTGAGTATAGAAGTTGGGATGTAATGTTAAAATTGTACAAGGCATTGGTGAGGCCAATTCTGGAGTATGGGGTACAATTTTGGTCGCCTAATTATAGGAAGGATGTCAACAAAATAGAGAGAGTACAGAGGAGATTTACTAGAATGTTGCCTGGGTTTCAGCAACTAAGTTACAGAGAAAGGTTGAACAAGTTAGGGCTTTATTCTTTGGAGCGCAGAAGGTTAAGGGGGGACTTGATAGAGGTCTTTAAAATGATGAGAGGAATAGACAGAGTTGACGTGGATAAGCTTTTCCCACTGAGAGTAGGGAAGATTCAAACAAGGGGACATGACTTGAGAATTAAGGGACAGAAGTTTAGGGGTAACATGAGGGGGAACTTCTTTACTCAGAGAGTGGTGGCTGCGTGGAATGAGCTTCCAGTGAAGGTGGTGGAGGCAGGTTCGTTTTTATCATTTAAAAATAAATTGGATAGTTATATGGACGGGAAAGGAATGGAGGGTTATGGTCTGAGCGCAGGTATATGGGACTAGGGGAGAATACGTGTTCGGCACGGACTAGAAGGGTCGAGATGGCCTGTTTCCGTGCTGTAATTGTTATATGGTTATATAGTTATATGGTTATATGATGTCATCCAGCAGCTCGTTTCTTTGCTCCAGATTCCAGCATCTACTGACTAGGTTGTCTCCTGTCTATTCAGTGGTGGTTAATAACGTCATGCCAACCATTATTTCTCCGGCACAGTGCGATGAATGAAAGGATCGGTACATAATGCATTACTACTCTGTCATCACCATTTGTGATTAACAGAGGGAATTACCCAATGTGCACCAAAATGACTGGAAGCCTTCAAAATTAGCTGAGGAATAAGGATCTTAATCTTCTCAACCAGTCGATCATGCGGGACCTTATTAAGTGCCTCACTGGACACTCAACTTCTAACGCCCTGCCTCCTATCTCCTTTGTCTCCTCCCCACAAAACTCCATCAAATAAATGAGGTGGAGATACACACACACAAACACTCATTCACACACACGCACATGCCCACACACACTCACACACACGTGCACACACACATGCACACACGCACTCACCCACCCACACACACAATCACAAACTCATACTCACACACACACACACACACTCTCACACACACCCACACTCACATACACACACACACACACTCAACACAGACACACTCACACACACACACACATGCCCACTCATTCACACACACTCACACATTTATACACTCTCTCAAACACACACCAACACACACATTTATACACTCACATACACAAACTCACACCCACATAGAGAACACACTCACACAAACATACAAGCACAAACATTCACACACGAACAGACACACACACTTACACACACACTCTCACACACATCTCTCACACACACGCAAACACACATATTTATACACTCTCACGCATACACACACTCACACACACACTCACAAACATTCACACACACACTCACACACACAAAGCTACGCTGACTGTCCTGAATCAGTCCTTACCTTTCCAAATTAAATAAATAATATCCCTTAGGATTTTCTCTAAAAATGTACCTATTGCTGATGCAAGGCTCATCGGCCTGCAGTTACATGGCTTAAATGGTCGAGAGATTCAAGTTCCTTGCCATAAATATCACTAATGATCAGATATGGACCAACCACATTGAAGTGTGTAGGAAGGAACTGCAGATGCTGGTTTAAACCGAAGATGGACACAAAATGCTGGAATAACTCAGCGGGACAGGCAGCTTTTCTGGATAGAAGGAATGGGTGATGTTTCAGACTGACGTCACTCCCTGATCAACACGTCCCTTCCTAACCCAAACCACCCTCTTCCCAAGTACTTTCCCCTGCAACCGCAGGACCCTTTGCCTGACACCTGACCCTTTACGACTGATGGCACAATGGGCTAAGTGTTCGGCTGGCAACCGGAAGGTAGCCGGTTCGAATCCCGCTTGGAGTGCATACTGTCGTTGTGTCCTTGGGCAAGACACTTCACCCACCTTTGCCTGTGTGTGAATGTGTGTGAATGTGTGTGAGTGATTGGTGGTGGTCGGAGGGGCCGTAGGCGCAGATTGGCAGCCACGCTTCCGTCAGGCTGCCCCAGGGCAGCTGTGGCTACAGAAGTAGCTTACCACCACCGAGTGTGACTGAGGAGTGAATGAATAATGCGATGTAAAGCGCCTTGAGTATTAGAAAGGCGCTATATAAATCCCATCCATTATTATTATTATTACCTCCCCCCTCGACTCCGTCCAAGGACACCAACAGTATTTTAAGGTGAGGCAGAGGTTTACTTGCACCTCCTCCAACCTCATCTACTGTATCCGCTGTTCCAGGTGTGGACTCCTATATATCGGCGAGACCAAGCGCAGGCTCGGCAATCGTTTCACTGAACACCTCCGCTCAGTTTGCCTAATCCTACCTGATCTCCCAGTTGCTGGACCCTTTAACTGCCCTTCCCATTCCCACACTGACCTCTCTGTCCTGGGCCTCCTCCATTGTCAGAGTGAGGCTCAGTGCAAATTGGAGGAACGGCACCTCATATTTCGCTCTGGCAGCTTACACCCCAGCAGTATGAACAATTACTTCTCTAACTTCAAGTAACACTTGCTTTCTCTCTCTCTCCATCCCTCCCCCTTCCCAGTTCTCTGACCAGTCTGACTGTCTCCGACTACATTTTATGTTTGCTTCGTTGTTACCTTCTCCCAACTAACAATGATGCATTTTACAATTTTCATTGATTTCATTCCCTTTGCCCTGTTTTCACACCTTACACTTCCTTATCTCTGTATCTCCCTCTTCCCTGACTCTCAGTCTGAAGAAGGATCTAACCACATTGAAGTAGCAGCCAAGAAGGCACACCAACGCCTCTACATCCTTTGAAGATAGAGGAAATTTGGCACGTCTCCACAGACTCTTACAAACTTCTAGATGCATCAAAATGGGAGAGACTTGGATCAGAGGGCACAGCCTTAGAATAATATAATGTTCCCTCAGAATGGAGATGAGGAGGAATGTCTTTAGCCAGAGGGTGGTGAATCTGTGGAATGCATTGCCACAGACAGTTGTGGAGTCCAAGCCATTGGGTATTTTTAAAGTGGAGATTGATAAACTTGATTAGTAAGGGCGTCAGATTATGTGTAGAAGGAATTCACTGGAATTTAGAAAGATGAGAGGGTATCTTATAGAAACGTATAACATTATAAAAGGACTGGACAAGCTAGATGCAGGAAAATGTTCCCAATGTTGGGGGAAGTCCAAAACTAGGGGCCACAGTCTAAGAATAAAGGGGATGCCATTTAAAACTGAGATGAGAAAAAAACCTTTTCACTCAGAGAGTTGTGAACTTGTGGAATTCTCTGCCACAGAGGGCAGTGGAGGCCAATTCACTGGATGAATTTAAAAGAGAGTTAGATAGAGTTCTAGGGCTAGCGGGATCAAGGGGGATGGGGAGAAGGCAGGCACGTTTTTTTTGCCATGTTTTGCATGCGACAAAGATCCAGAGGAGAGATGCAGAAGCACCATCTCTCATCTTCGTTATAATAATTCCCTCTTCTAAAAGCAGAACAATGACAAAAGATAAAGAAAAAACACACAGCTACCAATGACTTGTTTGCCTATCGTCGCTACTTTTTTGCATAACTTTCATTCATTTGTTCTACATCTCTCTACATCACCGTCTATATCTCTCGTTTCCCTTTCCCCTGACTCTCAGTCTGAAGAAGGGTCTCGACCCAAAACGTCGCCTATTCCTTTTCTCCAGAGATGCTGCCTGTCCTGCTGAGTTACTCCAGCTTTTCGTGTCTATCTTCGGCTTAAACCAGCATCTGCAGTTCCTTCCTACACAAAACAATGACAAACATTGTCATACTGCCACAAGGTCACACAGCCAGGGTCGTAAGGCCATCAGGCAAGATCTCCACTGGCAATCCACATTCTCTAATCTCTGCAAGAAATTGCCTTTAAACTCACCATCACTCTGGCTGGGACCTTTTGATGTATCGCTGAAATGAGACGGGTCTGATTTGTGTTCCAACTCTTGTTCTTGAGACCTGCCGCCAGACTTGTTCTTCTTTGAAGCTGCTTCCTCCGCCACATCCTCGTCCTCTTCCTCTTCCTCCTCAAATGCTTGGCTCTCCTTCATGTTGAATAAACTACTGTGTGGCTCGGGGCGTTTTGGTGGCAATTTCTGAATGGAAAGAAAGAATGAGAGAAATATTTTACTGAGAAGAGTTTTCTATTGGAATAGAGATATCCGATAATGCCATCAAATGTCCCAGACAATCAATCGTCTCAGACATCCAAATTATAATTGTGGCCTATTTAGTTTAGTTTAGAGATAGTCAGGTCAAGTCAAGTCACGAGAGTTTATTGTCATGTGTCCCAGACAGGACAATGAAATTCTTGCATTGCTGTAGCACAACAGGATATATAAATACAGATCAGATCAGTGTGTCCATATACCATAGAATATATATATATATATATATATATATATATATATATATATATATACGCACATCAGTAAACAGATAAAGTGCAAAGGGTGTTATAGTTCATAATTTGTTTGAAGTTGTCTGGAGTAACATGGATAGATGACGTTACCCATCCACATTCTCCTGAGATGCTGTCTGACCCGCTGAGTTACTCCAGCACTTTGTGTCTTTAAAAAAAAAAAAACAGCACCTGCAGTTCCATGTTACTACTCTATTTTTACATAATTCAATGTCTGTTCGTAGGAACTAACTTTACAACTTTATTATCTTCTGGGAGGATAACTTCATGTAAACGATAAAAATGCTGGCAATGTTTAGGTTTAAGTTTATTATTGTTATGCGTACTGGGTTACAGTGAAAAACTTTGTTTCTGCATGCTATCCAAACAGATCAGATATATACCATACACCGGCTCGGGGCTGAGACGGCGCTCCGGTGAGGGCGGCCCGGCGCGGGGCTGAGACGGTGCTCCGGTGAGGGCGGCCCGGCGCGGGGCTGTGATGGTGCTCCGGTGAGGGCGGCCCGGCGTGGGGCTGTGATGGTGCTCCGGTGAGGGCGGCCCGGCGCGGGGCTGTGACGGTGCTCCGGTGAGGGCGGCCGGCGCGGGGCTGTGATGGTGCTCCGGTGAGGGCGGCCCGGCGTGGGGCTGTGATGGTGCTCCGGTGAGGGCGGCCCGGCGCGGGGCTGTGACGGTGCTCCGGTGAGGGCGGCCCGGCGCGGGGCTGTGACGGTGCTCCGGTGAGGGCGGCCCGGCGCGGGGCTGTGACGGTGCTCCGGTGAGGGCGGCCCGGCGCGGGGCTGTGATGGTGCTCCGGTGAGGGCGGCCCGGCGTGGGGCTGTGATGGTGGTCCGGTGAGGGGGGCCCGGCGCGGGGCTGTGACGGTGCTCCGGTGAGGGCGGCCCGGCGCGGGGCTGTGATGGTGCTCCGGTGAGGGCGGCCCGGCGCGGGGCTGTGACGGTGCTCCGGTGAGGGCGGCCCGGCGCGGGGCTGTGATGGTGCTCCGGTGAGGGCGGCCCGGCACGGGGCTGTGACGGTGCTCCGATGGCAGAGGCGGCGTTCCGGCGGCGGCGACATGAATCCGGGGCTCGGCCGCGGGCCAGTGGACGACATCGTCGGGAGCTCGCAGGTCACAGGCTGGTGCCTGTTTTCCGGAGCTCCCGCGGCAACAACTGCGTCCGCTGGACGGGAGGGCGGCAGCTTCGACCACACCGGGCATGAACCGGCCCGTTCGCGGAGCTCGGTTGAACCGCAGGACTGACTACCGGTGGGGTAACAACATATCGCCTCAGCGCAGAGGGAGAATGAGGAGGGAAGAGACAGTAACCTTGTGAACTCACTGTGGTGGATGTTAATTTGTGTTAATTGTGTGTTTTGTTGTTTATTATTATATGTATGGCTGCAGGCAACGACATTTCGTTCAGACCGACAAAGGACAAATAAAGGATCTAATCTAATCTAAATCTAATCTAAATACAATCAAGTCAAACTCAAGTACAACAGGTAGAGCAAAGGGGAAGATACAGAGTGCAGAATATAGTTCTCAGCATTGTAGCGCACCAGTTCCACAGACAAAATGATGTCCGCAATGGGGTGGAGGTGAATCGGACAGCACCCTAGCTTATGGAAGGACTGTTCAGAAGCCTGATAACACAGGGGAAGAAGCTGTTCCTGAGTCTGGTTGTGCACGCTTTCAAGCTTCTGTATCTACTGCCAGACGGGAGCGGGGAGAAAAAGGAATGACTGAGTGTGGGACAAGCCTTTGATTATGTTGGCTGCTTAAAATTGCCGAGGTTAAATCCATTCCAAGTAAGTACCATTAAATCTGTCGAGTCTTAATCATGAGCTAACTGATGTAAGGTGTCGTAAACGGCGCTATTAAACAGCGGGACAGAAAGTGCTGGAGTAACTCAGCGGGTCAGGCAGTATCTACATCCTGAAGAAGGGTTCCGAATTAAAACTTGAAAACTCCGTGCTCTAGCTTCAAAGGTGCTGCTTGATCCACTGAGTTACTGCAGCGTTTTGTATCCTGTGCAGGATTCCAGCATCTGCAGTTCCTCATTTCTACTATTAACCAGTACTTACTGATCAATACGTGTAGGAAGGAACTGCAGATGCTTGTTTACACTAAAGATAGGCACAAAATGCTGGAGTAACTCAGTGGGTCAGGCAGCATCTCTGTAGAGAAGGAATCGGCGACGTTTTGGGTCGAGACCCTTCTTCAGATTGAGCTTCTCGGTTCCCTCTCCCCTGACTCAGTCTGAAGAAGGGTCTCAACACGAAACATTGCCTATTCCTTTTCTCCAGGGATGTTGCCTGACCCGCTGAGTTACTCCAGCATTTTGTGTCTATCTTAAATTGTTTTAGAGTCCAATTTGGGTTTCATTAAGCTCATGAGGTGTAATGAAATATATGCAGGATTCAAGGATTTGGATCAATGGATGGAGGAAGCACATGGTGAAGAGCACAAATAACAATTTATCCAAACAAACGCAAGTAAAACACAGAAAAACTATCATCTATCGATAAAGAAACAATACAAGATAACAGATCTCAGGCCCCTCTGCGTATTCGAGTCTCCTCTCTGCACTGGCTGGCACCGACACTGACACACACCACAGTCCAAGCTCATCTCCTCTCTCTCTCTCTCTCTCTCTCTCTCTCTCTCTCTGTCTTCTTGGTGAAGCTCTTCTCTATCCCCGAAGATGAAGCTCATGCTCTCATGGTGGAAGCATGTTTTTATATAATTGTTATCTCTAAGAACAACAGGTGATTATGTGTCAAACTAACAATCCTCCTTGGTACCATAACGGCGTGAGTTATGTGCCCTATCAGACACCGAGCTAGTCTCGGATGTCTCTGGGAAAGCAAAGCTGATCTCAGTGACCTTGCAGGTGTCCTCATAGGATCATGTGATAGTAGAATTAGGCCATTCGGCCCATCGTCTACATCATTCAATCATGGCTGATCTATCTCTCCCTCCTAACCCCATTGTCTTGCCTTCTCCCCATTAACCCCTGACAGCGTACTAATAAAGAAATCCTTTTGATCTACTGGTCCCTTTGAATTCGCCCAAGCATTCTTCAAGCACGTCTACTTGTTTTCCGACGCAGAGTTGGAGATGCAGTGCTGCTAATTTAGCTGCCAACTGCATTTTAGCTCACATAGTCTGTTTAACCCTTACATTAGCTCCATATGCTCATCACCCCTCTTCGTTCCAACATGAACTCAAGAGTTGAATTCCAGAGCTTAAGTGACCCATTTTTCTTTACAGAGGCCAATTAACCTACAAACCTGCATGTCTTTAAGGGCCTGTCCCACTTTCACGACCTAATTCACGACCTTTTTTACTCATGGACATTTTTCATCATGCTAGAAAAAACGCCCCGACCTGCTTGATGTCACAAGTACCTACGACTAGCATCACTGCCTGCTATGACCTACCTACGACCTCCTACGGCCTTGTGACGACCATGCTGTGAATATGAGTCAAGGGCAAACTCGGCAGAGGTCGTGAATTAGGTCGTGAAAGTGGGACAGGCCCTTTAGGATGTGGGAGGAAACCGGAGCACCCGGAGAACAACCCATGCAGTCACGGAGAGAACATACAAACTCCGTACAGACAGCGCCAGAGGTCAGGGATCGAACCCGGATCACTGGCTCTGTGAGGCAGTGTCTCTACCGGTTACGCCACTGTGCCAATCTACAAGCATTAGCAGATTATTTTCTTTTAAACGTTACGAAACTCTGGTAAAATTACATAGCCCACAAAGCTCCATACAACTAAGGAAGAAAAGTACCACTGCAATTGCTGTGTTCGCCATTGAAAATCTGCAACCATTTTAAATGTATAAAACACTAACACAGTCTAACACACACCAACAAGGGCGGCGCGGTGGCGCAGCAGTCGAGTTGGCCTTACATCGCCAGAGACCCGGGTTTGATCCTGACTACGGGTGCTTGTCTGTACAGAGTTTGTACGTTCTCCCTGTGGGTTTTCTCCGGGTGCACTGGATTCCTCCCACTCTCCAAAGATGTACAGTTTTGTAGGTTAGTTTGGCTTCGGTAAAAACAAATGGTAAATTGTCCCTAGTGTGGATAGTGCTAGTGTACGGGGATGGCTAGTCGTTGCAGACTCAGCGGGCTGAAGGGCCTGTTTCCGTGCTGTATCTCTAAACTAAACTAAAAAGTCATTTGTCGCATCTTCTTGCATCAAAGCACAGAAACAAATCCCTTCGGAGCTCAGGATGAAAAACAGTAGTCTAAAACCCAATTAAAATAGAACGCACACATGCCCATCTATATGACAGCAAGTTAGCTGGAGGGAAAATAAACCTTTAATTTTTCTTGATTAGCTTTAATCCAAAGTTTATAAGCGTGCCTCCTACTGGTTCAGCATTACTCTGCTGCCTCCCACTGTCATGGCATCTGTGCAGTAAATGCTAATTTGTTTGAAATCACATATAGCTGTACTTAGTCTGTGGAAGGTTATTTTACAAAAGACCTTTCAGAATGAGCAGAAATTTGAGGGCTTTGACGCACCAGTTTCACGTGCATGGAAACCCAGGTTACTGGGATTTAGTTTAGTTTAGAGATACAGCGCGGCAAACAGGCTCTTTGGCCCACTGACTCCACGCCGACCAGCGAGCCCTGTGCACTAGCACTATCCCACACAGTAGGGATCATTTTCAATTTTTACCAAAATTAACCTACAAACCTGTACTTCTTTGTGGAGCGTGGGAGGAAACTGGAGCACCCGGAGAAAACCCACGCGGTCACAGGGAGAACGTGCAAACAGTATGCGTGGCTGTGAGACAGCAGATCTGCTGCTGCTGCCACCCGAACTGGGATGTTAAAGAAAAGACACAAAGTACTGGAGTAACTAAGCGGGTCAGGTAACTTATCTCGAGAAAATGGGTAGGTGACAAGGGTCGGGACCCTTCTTCAGACTCGTTGAAACAGGTACGATAACAACATTTCAAAGACATTTGGACAGGAATTTGTATTGGAAAGGTTTAGAAACATAGAAACATAGAAATTAGGTGCAGGAGTAGGCCATTCGGCCCTTCGAGCCTGCACCGCCATTCAATATGATCATGGCTGATCATCCAACTCAGTATCCCGTACCTGCCTTCTCTCCATACCCTCTGATCCCCTTAGCCACAAGGGCCACATCTAACTCCCTCTTAAATATAGCCAATGAACTGGCCTCGACTACCCTCTGTGGCAGGGAGTTCCAGAGATTCACCACTCTCTGTGTGAAAAAAGTTCTTCTCATCTCGGTTTTAAAGGATTTCCCCCTTATCCTTAAGCTGTGACCCCTTGTCCTGGACTTCCCCAACATCGGGAGCAATCTTCCTGCATCTAGCCTGTCCAACCCCTTAAGAATTTTGTAAGTTTCTATAAGATCCCCTCTCAATCTCCTAAATTCTAGAGAGTATAAACCAAGTCTATCCAGTCTTTCTTCATAAGACAGTCCTGACATCCCAGGAATCAGTCTGGTGAACCTTCTCTGCACTCCCTCTATGGCAATAATGTCCTTCCTCAGATTTGGAGACCAAAACTGTACGCAATTTAGAGGGATATGGGCCAAACGTAGGCAGGTGGGACTAGTGATGTTGGCATGGGCAAGTTGGGCCAAAGGGCCTATTTCTGTGCTGCTATGTTCTATGACTAAGTGTGGTGGGAGATGCAAGCTGGAAACGAGGTGGGGCGGGTCAGAGGCTGGCAAGTGATAGGTGGATACAGGTGAGTTGGACAAAGGGCAGAGACGAAAAGAATGACTGTAAGATAAGAGGAGTGCAATGTGAAGCCGGAGGAAAGGAATTGGGGGGGAAAGGGAAAAGGGGAGGGGTGGAATCGTGGGAGAATTGGGTATGCTTCTGGGTGCAGCAAAGGAAGAGAGGGGGGAGAAAATGGGGTGGATGTTGTTGGATTGTTCCCCTGAATTGAAGAATACAATGTTCATACCATTGGGCTGTAAGCTACCCAAGCGGGATATAATGTGCTGTTCCTCCAGTTTGTGTTTGAGGCCTCACTCTGGCTAACAGGGATTTTAGGCAAGTCTGCTAGGTGTGGTTTAAACGACAAAGTCGCAAAACAAACGGCTGAAGATATAATGGGTAGGAAGGAACTGCAGTTTACACTGAAGATTAATACAAAATGCTGGAGGGACTCACGGGACAGGCAGCATCTCTGGATGGAAGGAATGGGTGACGTTTCTGGTCGAGACCATTCTTCAGACTGAGAGTCGGGGGAGAGGGAGACACAGAGATATGGAAGGGTAAGATGTGAAAATGAGACATCAAAGGGGATGCAGTTCAAGGAAAATGTAGAATAGATCATTGTTAGCTTGGGGAAGGTGATACAGCAATAAAATTTAATTAGGAAGACAGTCAGACTGGTCGGAGAACTTGGACTGGTTAGGGTTCGAGAGAGAGGGAATGCAAGGGTTCCTCAGACTTACAAATTCCATTCTGAAACAAAATGGACAGACTTGGGAGGTGCAACATTGTGGACTGGGTGATAATACAGAATGAAAGAACAGCCATGATATCCTTAAAGATCCCATTCCTTACAGTTTGGGAGGGATCAGATCAAATTCACCTTTGACTATCCATATTTTCACGGGGTCGAAAATTTAAGTAATAATACTGACAAATGTGAGAAAAGCATGTGGGGAAACTTTACCTGTCTTTTGTCTCCCTGATTAAAACTGAAATGTTGTGGGGTTTTCATGACACATCAATGCAAGAAAGCACACCAGCACCTCTATTTCAGTAGAAGGTTTAGGACGTTCGGCTCTATCCAAGACCGCAAGAAATTGCAGTGAATTGTGGACGCAGCCCAAACCGTCACACAAACCAACCTCCCTTCTATTGACTCCATTTATACCTCACTCTGCCTCAGCAAGGCCAGCAGCATCATCAAGGACGAGTTGCACCCTGAAGTGTGAAAACGCACACCTCCAGATTCAGAGACAGTTTCTTCCCAGCTGTTATAAGGCAACTGAATCATCCTACCACAACCAGAGAGCAGTGCTGAACTACTATCTACTTCATTGGCTATCCTTGATCAGACTATTCTCATATTATGTATCTATACACTGTGGACGGCTCGTGTATACAGTCGCTGCCTCAAAAAGGCTTGCAGCATCATCAAGGACCCACACCATCCTGGCCACACACTCATCTCTCCGCTGCCTTCAGGTAGAAGGTACAAGAGCCTGAAATCTGCAACAACCAGGTTCAGGAATAGCTGCTTCCCCACAGCCATCAGACTATTAAACTGAACTCAAACAAAATCTGAACTTTAATTAGCCTACTGCACTTTATATGCTTATTTATGTGTGTGTATATATATATATATATATTCAATGGTATATGGACACACTGATCTGTTCTGTGTTATTTATGCCTGCAATATTCTGTTGTGCTGAAAGCAAAGCAAGAATTTCATTGTCCTATCTGGGACACATGACAATAAACTCTCTTGAATCTTGATTATAATCATGTATTGTCTTTCTGCTGACTGGATAGCATGTAACAAAAGCTTTTCACGGTACCTCGGTACACGTGACAATAAACTAAACTAAACTTAACCCCCTGCCCACTTAAAAGGGACCCCTCCTGTCACGATCACTCCGAAGACCAAGTTTTAGCAATCACATGTAAAACATACGGCTTAGCTATTGTACCTGCTAGGTTGGACTGTCACAGCAGTTACTAAAATTAAAGTTGGCATTTGGCAACTAATGTTTATGTAAGCGTTTTTGGAGCCAGCACTTAAATTAGAAGCTTATAAAATCTTTCGAATCTTTTTTTTCTTCGGAACAGTGATGTTTGAGGACAGATCTATTCCAGGGATGTAAAATGAAGAGCGATAGATGTCAATGATAAGGCGTTATACAGTTAAAGGAAGGAATAGAGCTCGGTAAAGATTTTTTCTCACCTAGTTCACCTCGCCAGAGAGTAATGGTGGATGGTTGTTTGTCAGGTTGGAGGCCAGTGATTAGTGGGGTGCCACAGGGATCTGTGTTGGGTCCACTGTTGTTTGTCATGTACATTAATGATCTGGATGATGGTGTGGTAAATTGGATTAGTAAGTATGCAGATGATACTAAGATAGGTGGGGTTGTGGATAATGAAGTAGATTTTCAAAGTCTACAGAGAGATTTATGCCAGTTGGAAGAGTGGGCTGAAAGATGGCAGATGGACTTTAATGCTGATAAGTGTGAGGTGCTACATCTTGGCAGGACAAATCAAAATAGGACGTGCATGGTAAATGGTAGGGAATTGAAGAATGCAGGTGAACAGAGGGATCTGGGAATAACTGTGCACAGTTCCCTGAAAGTGGAATCTCATGTAGATAGGGTGGTAAAGAAAGCTTTTGGTGTGCTGGCCTTTATAAATCAGAGCATTGAGTATAGAAGTTGGGATGTAATGTTAAAATTGTACAAGGCATTGGTGAGGCCAATTCTGGAGTATGGTGCACAATTTTGGTCGCCTAAGTATAGGAAGGATGTTAACAAAATAGAGAGAGTACAGAGGAGATTTACTAGAATGTTGCCTGGGTTTCAGCAACTAAGTTACAGAGAAAGGTTGAACAAGTTAGGGCTTTATTCTTTGGAGCGCAGAAGGCTAAGGGGGGACTTGATAGAGGTCTTTAAAATGATAAGAGGGATAGACAGAGTTGACGTAGATAAGCTTTTCCCACTGAGAGTAGGGAAGATTCAAACAAGGGGACATGACTTGAGAATTAAGGGACTGAAGTTTAGGGGTAACATGAGGGGGAACTTCTTTACTCAGAGAGTGGTGGCTGTGTGGAATGAGCTTCCAGTGAAGGTGGTGGAGGCAGGTTCGTTTTTATCATTTAAAAATAAATTGGATAGTTATATGGACGGGAAAGGAATGGAGGGTTATGGTCTGAGCGCAGGTATATGGGACTAGGGGAGAATACGTGTTCGGCACGGACTAGAAGGGTCGAGATGGCCTGTTTCCGTGCTATAATTGTTATATGGTTATATATAGTTAGTGGTAAAGATTTGTATAAATCATTAGTGAGAGCACGCTAACGGCGCAAGTAGATTTTTGACTTTAGACATACAGTGCGGAAACAGGCCCTTCGACCCATCAAGTCCACGCTGATCAGCGATCACCCCGTACACTAGCACTATACTACACACTATTCAAAAAATGTACAATTTTCTTACCGAAGCCAATTAACTTACAGTTTTGTAGGTTAATTGGCTGCAGTAAAAAAACTGTACATTTTTCAGATAGTGTATAGGATAGTGTGAGTGGGATGTGATAGGAAACCGGAGAAAACCCACGCGGGTCACGGGGAGAACGTATAAACTCTGTACAGACAGCACCCGTCGTCGGGATCAAACCTGGGCCTCTGGCGATGTAAGGCAGCAACTCTACCATGTAGGTGTGTGTTAGACTGTGCCAGTGTTTCATACATTTAAAAGTTGCTTGCTAATTTGCAATGGTGAGCACTGCAATTGCAGTGGTACTTTTGCAGTGGGCTACAATCACATCAACTAATCACATTACAAAAAACAGAATAAGCATGCGAACTGCTATAGCCTGCACAGCTTAGAAAGAGGGATTAGTTGGTTAGTTATTTATTAGTTGGACACACAAGGAACTACAGATGCTGGAATCTTGCGTAGAACACAAAAGTAACTCAGTGGGTCAGACAGCATCTCTGGAGAAAAGGAATAGGTGATGTTTCGAGTCGAGACCCTTCTTCAAACTCTTTTCTAGCTTCCTCTCCTTCTACAACAATCAGTTTGAAGAAGGGTCTCAGCTCAAAACGTGGTTTGACGAAGGGTCTCCACCCGAAACGTCACCTATTCCTTTTCTCCAGAGATGCTGTCTGGTCTGCTGAGTTACTCCAGCTTTTTCGTTTAAACCAGCGTCTGCAGTTCCTTCCTACACAAAATTCCATGTAGCAGTCTAAAGTAAAGTCTAAACAAAAGTGCTGAGTAACTCAGGGGGTCAGGCAGCATGTCGAGGGAAAGGGCTGGCAGCGTTGCAGGTCGGGACACATCTTCAAACTGATTATTGCAGAAAGTGAGGAAGCTAAAAAAAAATATTGGGGGTGTGAAAAGCCTGGCGATTGATTGTCTGAAGAAGGGTCCCAATCTGAAACATCACCTATCCATGTTCTCCAGGGATGCTGCCTGACTCCCAGCGCAAATTGGAGAAACAGCACCTTATATTTCGCTTGGGCAGCTTACACCCCAGCGGTATGAATATTGACTTCTCTAACTTCAAGTAACCCGAGCTTTCCTTCTCTCCCTCTCCATCCCTCCCATCCCAGTTTTCCCACCAGTCTGACAGTCCCGATTACATTTTCTGCTTTTGTTGTCACCTTCCCCAAGCTAACAATGATCTACATTTTCCTTGACCTGCATCCCCTCTGATGTCTCGTTTACACACCCTACACTTCCTTATCTCTGTGTCTCCCTCTCCCCTGACTCTCAGTCTGAAGAAGGGTCGAGACCAGAAAAGTCACCCATTCCTCCTCTCCAGAGATGCTGCCTGTCCCGCTGAGTTACTCCAGCACTTTGTGTCCACCTTTAAGGAGAGGAGTTAACAAATCCTCCTTGGCAGAAAAGAGGGAGTGGTGCCATTTTTCACATATGTCTTTAAACTGAGTGCTTTTTGGTTTGTTTAATGCGTTTCATAATGTTAATTGAAGAAAACCGGAGACCCGAGTTAGATCCCGACTACTGGTGCTGTCTATACGGAGTTTGTACATTCTCCCTGTGACCACATGGATTTTCTCTGAGATTTTCGCTTTCCTCCCACACTCCAAAGACGTGCAAGTTGTGGGTTAATTGGCTTAGTATAAATGTAAATTGTCCCTAGTGTGTGCAGGATAGTGTTAGTGTGCGGGGATCGCTGGTCGGTGCGGACCTGGTGGGCAGAAGGGCCAGTTTCTGAGCTGCATCTCTTAACTAAACAAAATATATTGGGGGTGGGGGGAACCTTCCTTTGCACAAAATGCCTCATTTCCTACATTAAAAGTGACTAGACTTCAAATGTATTCCATTAGCTATAAAGTATTTTATGTAATGTCCTGAGGAGTGAGGGGCTCCATATAATTATGCTCAAGGCTCTTTGAAATTACACCATAGCAACATCCAAGTACTTTATGTTCGTACAGGCTGGGATTTAAAATCTGATTGCCTGAAAATCCAAATTCGTAGCTGTTGCACTTTTGAAAAAAAAAACAGTTGGAGTCTCAATTTATTTATTTTACAATCGCCTAAAAGCATTCATTCACGATCCAGAGGATAAAAAAATTGAATTTTGGACGGATTTAGAAAGATATAAAAATGTAAATTCTTCTTAAGATGTTTCGAACATCCTTTTATTCTTTAGAGCTATAATGTAGAGCCCATTATATTCATGGCGCAAATATACTCTCAAACAATGAGGTTAGAGGTTCGGTGAATGAACATTCATTTTTTACGCAAATGTTTTGGAAAGAGCTGTCGAGGGCAGAGTGTACTCCCATCTGCCTGTGTTTGGTCCAATCCCTCCAAACCTGTCTGATCCATGTACCTATCTAACTGTTTCTTAAATGTTGGGATAAACCCAGCCACAACTACCTCCTCTGACAGCTTGTTCCATACACCCACCACCCTTTGTGAAAATGTTACCCTTCAGATTCCTATTAATTCTTTTCCCTTCACCTTAAACTCATGTTCTCTGGTGCTCGATTTTTTATTTTTCTTCTGAGCTTTTGTTATATTATTTATTATGATTGCATATTCTGGTGTGCTGCAGCAAGTAATAATTTAATTGTTCTATCTGGGACATATAAGAATAAAACACTCTTGACTCTGGGCAAGAGAGTGTGCATCTACCCGATCTATTCCTCTCATGACCTTATACACCTCTATAAGATCCCCCCTCATCTTCCTGCGCTCCAAGGAATAGAGTCCCAGCCTACTCAACCTCTCCCAATTGCTCAGGCCCTCTAGTCCTGGCAACATCCTTGTAAATCTTCTCTGTGCTCTTACCAGCTTGACAACATCTTCCCTGTAAAGGTGCAAAACCCAAATCGCTGGCGCAACACAGCGGGACTGGCGGCAACTGTGGAGGGAATGGACAGGTGACGTTTTAGATCGGGACCGTTCTTCCGACTGATTGAAGTAGCGGAGATGATGTTGGAAAATAGCAGGGTCGAGGTAAAGTCTGGTGAGTGATAGGTGGATACAGCAGAGTGGTGGGGTGAGGGGTGAGGTGACTGACAAACGGATGGACTAAGCGATAAGGGCTAGAGGTGAAAAGGAGACAAGGCGCCGGATAAGGAGAGAAGATAAGTGAGATGGTACACACAAAATGCTGGAGTAACTCAGCGGGTCAGGCATCATCTCTGGAGAGAAGGAATGGGTGACGTTTCGGGTCGAGACCTTTCTTCTGAGTTACTCCAGCATTTTGTGTCTACCTTCGATTTAAACCAGCATCTGCAGTTCTTTCGAACACAGATGAGTGAGATGCATGTGTTTTAGACGTGATTTTAACAGAGGTGATTCTCTTTGTGATATGGTGTTCTCAGCAGTTAATTTCTGAATAATAAATCACCCTGACTGTTGAGATTAAAGTTCATCGATCATTAGAGCAGAATTAGTCCATTCGGCCCATCAGGCCTGGTCTGCCATTCAATCATGGCTAATCTATCTTTCCCTCTCAACCCCATTCTCCTGCCTTCTCCTCATAATCTTTTACCTGATAGAAGTGTATAAGCCCTCATGATGTCACACACAAAGTGCTGGATCAGACAGCATCTCGGGGGGGATATGAATAGATGACACCTCGGTACACATGACAATAAACTAAACTGATGTCGGGACCCTTCTTCCGACTCTGGGTGGGAACATGGGCTGAAGAGCAAGAGGGCAGCAGGAATCACAGAGGGGGAGCTGTGAAGGAAGGTTTCACAGAACCCCCGTTGGAGAGAGGAGGGAGAACCTCTTCAAAGTAGGACAGACACAAAATGCTGGAGTGACACAGCGGGTCAGGTAGCATCTCTGGAGAACAAGAATAGGTGACATTTCTGGGCAAAATCCTTATTCAGACTGAAAGTAGAGGTGGGGGAGAGAATAAACAGGAGGCGAGAAATGGCCAGACCGAATCAGGGCCGGCCGTTTCTCGTCTCCAATTTATTTATCTCTCCACCTCTACTTTCAGTCTGAAGAAGGGTTCCGTCTATATTTCTTCTCCAGAGATGCTGCCTGACACGTTGGGTTACACTGCCATTTTGTGTCTATCTTCGGTATAAACCAGCATGTGCTGTTCCTTCCTGCACAATTCTCCAAAGTAGGCGTACGTTGAGGAGTTTTTGCAGCACAGCAGTAATATGAAGACATGTGGAACTGGATGCTGGAATCTTGCACAAAGCACACTGTACAAGTTCGGGAGTTACTCTAGCCCTTTGTGTTTTGTGCAAGATTCCAGTATCCGCAGTTACTTGTGCCTCCTTCATAGTGTCTTTTTAGTTCAGTTTCGAGATACAGCGCAGAAACAGGCCCTTCGGCCCACCGAGTCCGTGCCGACCAGCGATCCCCGCACACTAATACTATCCTACACACACTAGGGACAATTTACGCTTATACCAAGCCAATTAAGCCACAAACCTGCACGTCTTTGGAGTATGGGAGGAAACCGAAGACCTCGGACAAAACCCACGCAGGTCACGGAGAATGTACAAACTCTGTACAGACAAGCACCCCCAGTCAGGATCGAACCCGGGTCCCTGGTTTGTAAGGCAGTAGCTCTACCGCTGCGCCGCTGTGTCGTTTGGTTCTAGGCTGGACATGAAATTATACCAGGCACTATCACCCTGGTTACCGGAAGGCATGGGCACATCGTGAAAAATAACTCCTTAGTCCTCACTCAGAAATTATACTGATGCGGAGATGATTGGTATAGCGAGTGCAATGTCTAGGTGCCCTTCTTAACCGGGCACAGGTTGGCACAGTAAGGGTAGATCATGAGAAGCTCTACCCCAGCACCACTGTCGGCGACTTTCATCAACACTGGCACAATCTTTTAAAATGCAGTACATTTCTACAAAGCTAATGTAATGTGAAGAAATGCTTTAGATATGAAGTATTAGCTACAGGGAAACGTTGGACATACTTGGATTATTTTCTCTGGAACGCCAGATACCTGATAGAAGTATATTAAATTATGAGAGGCATAGATCGTAGATTGGGTAGAGCGTCAGAACCCTTTGTGTAAAAAAATAAATAGATAGATAGATGGATGGATGGATAGTTGGATGGATAGATGGATGGATAGATGGATAGATGGATATAGATGGATAGATAGATGGATAGATAGACGGATGGATAGATAGATGGATAGATAGATGGATGGATAGATGGATGGATGGATAAGACAGAGGCCCAGGACCGTTGGAGCGAGTGGAGGAGGGTCAGGGCGGTGAGTACTTAAATCGGGCGCGGGGCTTTCTTTCACAGAGGCCCAGGACCATTGGAGCGAGTGGAGGAGGGTCAGGGCGGTGAGTATATAAATCGGGCACGGGGCTTTCTTTCACAGAGGCCCAGGACCGTTGGAGCGAGTGGAGGAGGGTCAGGGCGGTGATACTTAAATCGGGCGCGGGGCTTTCTTTCACAGAGGCCCAGGACCGTTGGAGCGAGTGGAGGAGGGTCAGGGCGGTGAGTACTTAAATCGGGCGCGGGGCTTTCTTTCACAGAGGCCCGGGACCGTTGGAGCGAGTGGAGGAGGGTCGGGGCTTTTACCAAAATCCGTAACGTTCCACACTCCATAGGGAGGGTTCTGGTGGAAGTCGCTGATTGGCGGAGGCGGACTAGAGGAAGCAGCTGATTGGGTGCAACCTCAGGTTAGCATTTCTGCTTTCTGGTTAAAGGTACAGTGCTTTAGTAAAGGTACAGTGAGCCAAGGGTACAGTGGGCTAAAGGTACAGTGCTTTAGTAAAGGTACAGTGAGCTAAGGGTACAGTGGGCTAAAGGTACAGTGCTTTAGTAAAGGTACAGTGAGCCAAGGGTACAGTGGGCTAAAGGTACAGTGCTTTAGTAAAGGTACAGTGGGCTAAGGGTACAGTGGGCTAAAGGTACAGTGCTTTAGTAAAGGTACAGTGGGCTAAGGGTACAGTGGACTAAAGGTACAGTGAGCTAAGGGTACAGTGAGCTAAGGGTACAGTGCTTTTTGTTTATATAATAAAGTAGCAGTTTAAAGGGCAAGAGGGAGCAGCTGTTTGTGAGTCAGATACCTGCTGATTTCTCCCAGCAGTTTCTATTGTATTATACTGGTATCGGATCCAGGGTAAGGCGAGAGAATGACAGTCAGAGCAGTGTACTGTTCTGGATGTCAGATGTGGGAGGTCATGGTGTCGGATGGCCCTCCAGACGTCCACATCTGCACCAGGTGCAGAGAGATGGGGCTCCTAAGGGACCATATTAGGATCCTGGAGCAGCAGCTCGATGACCTCTGTCTGGTCAGGGAGAGTGAGGAGGTCATAGAGGGGAGTTATAGGGAGGTGGTCACTCCAAAACCATGGGAGAGAGACATGTGGGTCACGCTAAGGAAGGGCAAGGGGCAGAGGCAGGAACGAGTGAGTACTCCAATGTCGGTACACCTTGCAAACAAGTACTCCTGTTTGAGTACGGATGGGGGTGACAGCCTACCCGGGGGTAGCGACAGCGGACGGGCCTCCAGCACAGAGACTGGCCCTGTTGCTCCGAAAGGTAGGGAAAAAAAGAAGAGGGCAATAGTAATTGGGGACTCTATTGTTAGGGGGTCGGATAGGCGATTCTGTGGACGCAGTCGGGAGACCAGGATGGTGGTCTGCCTCCCTGGTGCCAAGGTCTCGGACGTGTCTCAACGCATCCAAGATATCCTGAAATCAGAGGGAGAGAAGCATGAGGTCGTGGTACATATAGGTACCAATGACATAGGTAAAAAAAGGGAAGAGGTCCTGAAGGGAGGATTTAGGGAGCTGGGAGGAGAGTTAAGGAAAAGGACCAAAAAGGTAACAATCTCAGGATTACTGCCTGTGCCACGCGACAGTGAGAGTAGGAATGGAGCGAGGTGGAGGATAAATGCGTGGCTGAAAGACTGGTGCAGAGGGCAGGGATTCAAGTTTCTGGATCATTGGGACTTCTTTTGGGGAAGGAGGGACCTGTACAGAAAGGATGGGTTGCACTTGAACCCGAGGGGGACCAATATCCTGGTGGGGAAATTTGCAAAGGCCACTGGGGAGACTTTAAACTAGAATGGTTGGGGCGAGGGACTCAAATAGAGAAAGCTAGTAGACAGAATGGGAGGCAGGAAGCAGAAAAGGGAAGCACTCGGACACAAGAGGAGAAAGAAAAAAAAGGAAATAAACAGAGAATAAGAGACGGGGGGTTTCTTAAATGTGCATATTTTAATGCTAGGAGCATTGTAAGAAAGGTGGATGAGCTTAGAGTCTGGATAGACACCTGGAAGTATGATGTTGTGGCGATCAGTGAAACATGGTTGCAGGAGGGCTGTGATTGGAAACTAAATATTCCAGGATTTCGTTGCTTCAGGTGTGATAGAATTGGAGGGGCAAGAGGTGGAGGTGTTGCATTGCTAGTCAGGGAAGATATTACAGCAGTGCTTTGGCAGGATAGATTGGAGGGCTCATCTAGGGAGGCTATTTGGGTGGAACTGAGAAGTGGGAAAGGTGTAGCAACACTTATAGGGGTGTATTATAGACCGCCAAATGGGGAACGAGAATTGGAAGAGCAAATATGTAAGGAGATAGCAGATATTAGTAGTAAGCACAAGTTAGTGATTGTGGGAGATTTCAACTTTCCACACATAGACTGGGAAACACATTCTGTAAATGGGCTGGATGGTTTGGAGTTTGTAAAATGTGTGCAGGATAGTTTTTTGCAGCAATACATAGAGGTACCTACTAGAGGAGGGGCAGTGCTGGACCTCCTGTTAGGAAATGAGACGGGACAGGTGGCGGAGGTACGCGTTGGGGAGCACTTCGGGTCCAGTGATCACAATACCATTAGTTTCAATATAATTATGGAGAAGGTCAGAACTAATTCCACTCCTATAACTTTTGAACTTATGGGCCGCTATAACAACTATAACAACATTTAAGTGACATTTGGACAAGTACATGGATGGTACAGGTTTAGAGGGATATCAGCCAAACAAGGGCAGGTGGAACCAGCGTACAAGAGGCATCTTGGACGGCATGGGCAAATTGGGCCGAAGGGCTTGTTTCCGTGCTGTATAACTATAAAATCTCACCAGCAAGCGGCCCATAAGTTCAAAAGTTATAGGAGTGGAATTAGGCCATTCGGCCCATCGTCTACTTCGCCATTCAATCATGGCTGATCTATCTCTCCCTCTCAACCGCATTCCCTGCCTTCTCCCCATAACTCCTTACACCCATACTAATCAAGAATCTGTCAATCTGCACCTTAAAATCACCCTTTGACTTGCCCTCAGCAGCCATTTGTGGCAATGAATTCCACAGATTCACCACACTCTGACTAAATAGATTTCTCCTCATCTCTTTTCTAAAGGTACGCTCTTTTATTCTGAGGCTGTGACCTCTGGTCCTAGACTCTCCCACCAGTGGAAACATCCTCTCCACATCCACTCTAGCCAAGTCTTTCACTATTCGGTACATTTCAATGAGGTCCCTCCTCATCCTTCTAAACTCCAGCGAGTACAGGCCCAGTGCCGCCAAACGCTCATCATAGGTTAACCCACTCATTCCTGGGATCATTCTCATAAACCTCCTCTGAACCCTCACCTACGCAAGCACATCCTTCCTCAGATATGGAGCCCAAAACTGTTGACGATACTCCAAACACCGCCTGATGAAACCTCAGCATTACATCCCCGGTTTTTATATTCACAAAACACCCACTTCCTTAAGGGCCTGCCCCACTTAGGCGATTTTATGCGACTGCCGGCGATTACGACAATGGAATTCACCAAAGTCAGCACCAGCGACAACCCACGTCACCTGGCGACAACCTCCGCCATCGTGGCGCCAACCCACGTCACCTGGCGACAACATCCGCCATCGTGGCGCCAACCTACGTCACCTGGCGACAACCTCCGCCATCGGAGCAACAACCTACGTCACCTGGCGACAACCTACAACAACCTACAGCAGCACCTACGTCAGGAGAAGACAAGCTATGACAAGCCTAGTTGCCGGCAGTCGCCTAAAAAATCGCCTAAGTGGAACAGGCCCTTTACCCATTTATAGAGAAAACAAAATCACCATTAACATAAACTCTGTCTTCTAATCCCGCAGGGCAGAGGGGTGTGAAGAAGTGGTGATTAAAAAGAGTTACAAAAACAAAATATACATATATATTTAAGTATATTCAAGGCTTTGATTTACCTAACTAAGATCAAACATGTGAAATTATTTCGTCTTGCGGGGAATATCTAACTAACCATTCATCTACGGCAAAAAGAGAGACTAATTAGTAGCCAACGCAAGATCCCAACAGTATCTATCAGGCGTACATCGAACACAACATATCTTAGCCTGTGGTTTTGTGTTTTATTCAGTCTCATAAGTAATTCAAAGCTCTGCAGCTAAAAAAAAATCATTATTGCACCTAAGGTTTACTACCTCTTTTAACCATAAATAATTCAGATGATAGATTTTTGTGTTAAATAATCAAACCTCTTGTCACGCTGCATAAATATCTCATTTTACAACCAGGGTAGCCCATGGGGATTTTTAAATTCTTAAAACATATAGCGATCCAATTTATTTTTGCAAGACACTAGTTTTTAAATCGCTCAGGGTGTGGAGAGCGGATGGAGGCGGAGTAGAAGGAACAATTTCCGCAAGCAAGCCAGTGGAGAAGACAATATAGGACTTTGCTGATGGAACTCTACATTCAGTAAACCCTGTTAGTGCTAAAATGAAATGCAAAAAAATAAATCCACTTGCTCTTAGAACCAAAACCTGTTTCACTGGGTTTTAGACAATAGACAATAGACATTAGGTGCAGGAGTAGGCCATTTGGCCCTTCAAGCCAGCACCGCCATTCAATGTGATCATGGCTGATCATCCCCAATCAGTACCCCGTTCCTGCCTTCTTCCCATATCCCCTGACTCCGCTATCTTTAAGAGCCCTATCTAACTCTCTCTTGAAAGTATCCAGAGAACCGGCCTCCACCGCCCTCTGAGGCAGAGAATTCCACACTCACAACTCTCTGTGAGAAAAAGTGTTTCCTCGTCTCCATTATTCTTAAACTGTGGCCCCTGGTTCTGGACTTCCCCAACATCGGGAACATGTTACCTGCCTCTAGCGTGTCCTAACCCTTAACAATCTTATATGTTTCAATAAGATCTCCTCTCATCCTTTTAAACTCCAGAGTGTACAAGACCAGCTGCTCCATTCTCTCAGCATATGACAGTCCCACCATCCCGGGAATTAACTTTGTAAACCTACGCAGCACTCCCTCAATAGCTAGAATGTCCTTCCTCAAATTAGGGGACCAAAACTGCACACAATACTCCAGGTGTGGTCTCACTAGGACCCTGCACAACTGCAGAAGGTAGTTTTGTAGAAACAAGCCTTGGTTTACAAAAAGACACGGCATGAAGTGCTGGAGTAACTCAGTGGGTCAAGTCAGGTAGCATTCCTGGAGAACATGGATAGGAGACTGTTTATACAGTTTTTTGTTGGGCTAGGTTGCCTTCTTGTTCGGCAATGGTATTGGGTGGATTTTAGAGATACAACGTGGAAATAAGCTCTTTGGCCCACCGAGTCCATGCCAGCCAGTGATCACCCTGTACACTAGCATTGTCCTGCAGACTTGGGAAAATTTACAATTTTACCAAAGCCACTTAACCTATAAACCTGTACGCCTTTGGAGTGGGGGAGGCAACCGGATCAAACGGAGAAAATCCACTCAGTCACAGGCAGAACGTACAAACACGGTACCGACAGCACCCGTAGTCAGGATCAAACCCGGGTCTCTGGTGCTGTGAGGCAGCAACTCTACCGCTGCGCCACTGTGGTGCCCCGCAAGAAACAAAGAGAATCGATACAGAATTGTGGTATAGTCTGCCATGATCAAGCTCACAGGGTCCAATTCAATCGACATTCATTTTCACAACGTCGATTGAATTGGCAGATAAGGTTAGTTTATCTTCGCATCATGTCTCAGCACAGACATTGTCGGCTGAAATGGCTGTTCCTGTGCTGTACTGTTCTATGTGTAGGAAGGAACTGCTGACTTACACTGAAGATAAGACACAAAATGCAGGAGTAACTTAGCGGGACAGGCAGCATCTCTGGAGAACCTGAATAGGTGACGTTTCGATTGGGACCCTTCAATCTGATGAAAGGTCCTGCCCCGGAACGTTGCCTATCCATGTTCACCAGGGACGCTGCCTGGCCAGCTGAGTTACTCCAGCACTTTGTTTATATCTGGCCTGTCCCACTTGGCGATTTTTTCGGTGACTGCCGGCATCATTGACTGACGTATCAGATCACCAAACAATTTGCTGCGTGACGCGGCGTGATGACATATTGACACGCGGTGTTTTTTCAAGTGTCGCAACATTTTTTTGTCGCCGCTGGATTTTGAAATCTTCAAAATCTTTTATCGACATTGATAAAACACGCCGGCAGTCGCCTAAAAAAATCGCCAAGTGGGACAGGCCCTTAAGAGGCTCGTCCTGTTGGAATGAGTGGGCTTTTTCTTGGCTTAAGGAACACATTAGCTCCAGGGAGATGCTGAGCCCAGCAAGGCAAGAGAGATGAATTGACAAAGACAGGCTGCACTGAAGCATTATTGGGTTAAGGACTGAATTGCTACAAATGCTCCTTGCGCAGTCAGACTCGTTAATTCTTTTAAATTGGCAAGGTCATCAGCATTCACTGTCTCAACAGAATTTGAATGAAAATAGATAGAGACAGATGGAACGGATTAACTAGTGAATCTTCCATGGCAGTGCTTTGATTGCCTGCCATTAAAGGAGAGGTTCAGGCAGTATCTTTCCAGCTGGAGAGTTGTGAAGGGCTTTGTTCCTCCACTGAAAGAATGTTCACATTTCACTTTACTTCACTTCACTCACCCCAACTGTGCCAGTCTTCAGCTTGAACTTCTTCCCTCCCTTCATTGCCCCAAACATGGGCACGGTAATTTTCCTCGGCTTGGCCCCCGGGTCTCCAGTAAGTCCAGCAATCCTTTGAAAACAATGTTTTAAAAAAAATTAAAAATCAGACATCTGCAGGGGAAGTACAACGGGATCTAGGGGTCCTTGTTCATGAATCAATGAAAGTAAGCATGCAGGTACAGCAGGCAGTGAAATAGTGAATGGCATGTTGGCCGTCATAACAAGAGGAGTTGAGTATAGGAGCAAAGAGGTCCTTCTACAGTTGTATTGGGCCCTAGTGAGACCACACCTGGAGTATTGTATGCAGTCTTGGCCCCCAAATTTGAGGAAGGACATTCTTGCTATTGAGGGAGTGCAGCGTAGGTTTACAAGGTTAATTCCCGGGATGGCGGGACCGTCATAGGCTGAGAGAATGGAGCAGCTGGGCTTGTATACTCTGGAGTTTAGAAGGATGAGAGGGTATAAGGGGTAAGCCATTTAGAATGGAGACGAGGAAACACTTCTTCACACAGAGAGTTGTGAGTGTGTACTTTCAAGAGAGAGCTAGATAGGGCTCTTGAAGATAGGGGAGTCAGGGGATATGGGGAGAAGGCAGGAACGGGGTACTGATTGTAGATGATCAGCCATGATCACATTGAATGGCGGTGCTGGCTCGAAGGGCCGAATGGCCTACTGCACCTATTGTCTATTGTCTCTGATAAAACACAGACACAGGGTCATACATCGCAGTAACAATCAGCCTTACCCGTCCACACTGACCAGAAGTCCGATCTCAGCAGAATCAAAGAACTGCGGATACTGGTTTACGTAAAAGAACACAAAGTCTGAAGACGGGTCTCAATCCGAAACATCACCTAGTCCTTCTCTCCAAAAATGCTGTCTGACCCGCTGAGTTACTCCAGCTTTTTGTGTCTATCTTCGGTAAACCAGCATCTGCAGTTCCTTCTTACACAAAGTGCTGGTGTTTAGTTTAGTTTTGTTTATTGTCAGGTGTACTGAGGTACAGTGAAATGATTTTTGATTGCGTGCTATCCAGTCGGCGGAAAGACTATACATGATTATAATGAAGCCGTCCACAGTGTACATATTCAGGATAAAGGGAATAATGTTTAGAGCAAGATAATGCCCAGTAAAGTTCGATTAAAGATAGTCCGAGTGTCTCCAATGAGGTAGATGGTAGGTCTGGACCACTCTCTAGTCAGTAATCGGATGGTTCAGTTGCCTGATAACAGCTGGGATGAAACTGTCCCTCAGTTGAGTAACCCTGAGTAACTAGCAGGTCAGTTTGAAGAGGAGTCCCGAACGGAAATGCCGCCTAACCATGTTCTCCAGAGATGCTGCCTGACCCGCTGAGTAACTCCAGGACTTTGTATCCTTTTGTGCTCCATTTAGGGTGGTCCGATTTGCCCGTGTTTGGCCCATATCCATATGAACTTCCAGTTCCAGCTCCTGCAAAGCCATTCTCAAACTTTTTTTTTGAATGCTCAACTGACTTCAATTTCAGGTCACCTCTGCTGTCGAACTAATCGAATTGACATGTCAAAAACCTGGCTCATGCCAATTTTTTCTTTGTAAACATCCCAGGCATTCGAGATGATTGAGCAGTGGCATGTTGAAGGAAAGTCTAGGGAGAAGGTTCAAATACCTTTGGAGTTTGTTTATTCTAATTGAAAACCACAATCAGGTTGTACTCCTTAAATTGCAAGGAACTGTTGCTGGATTTTGCTCTCAAAAATTACAGTGACTAGTCTCCGCTGTGGATGAGTAAAAGCTCAGAGAGGATAGGATTATGTGGGATGTTTGTTTAGTTTAGTTTGGAGATACAGCGTGGGTAAAGGCTCTTCACCCCATCGAGTCCACGCCGACCAGTGTTCCCCATAGACTATCCTACACACTAGGGACAATTTACAATCTTTTAACCGAAGCCAATTAACCTACAAACCTCGACATCTTTGGAGTGTGGGAGGAAACCGGAGCGCCTGGAGGAAACCCACGTGGTCACGGGGGGGGACTGTACAAACTCTGTACAGACAGCACCCATGGTTAGGATTGACCCGGGGTCTCTGGCGCTGTAAGGCAGCAATGATATCGTAAGGCAGCACGTGAAACAGTCTGTCAATAGCTCGGTTGGACAACAGACCAAAGAACATCCTACGCCAGTGGAACTACACCACATGCCATCACCACCTTTCGAGCCACCCGTATGACTCAGTCACCGCAAACAGCTCCCATCGCGGTGGTGATCAAGAAAGTGCAACAGCATATTTACATTCTCAGGCATCTGAGAAAATTCATTAAGCTCACGAGGAATCTTTCGAAGATGCGCTATAGTTTTGTGTGTAGGAAGGAACTGCAGATGCTGGTTTACATCGAAGATAGACACAAAATGCTGGAGTAACAGCGGGACAGGCAGCATCTTTGGAGCGAAGCAATGGGTGATGTTTTGGGTCAAGACCCTTCTTCAGATTGAGAGTCAGGGGAGAGGGAGATACAGAGATAAAGAAGTGTAAGGTGTGAAAAAGAGACATCAAAGGAGTCGAAGTTCAAGGAACATGTAGAATAGATCATTGTTAGCTAGGGGAAGCTGACAACGAAGCATAGAGATAACATTTAATCAGGAGGCCAATCAGATTGGTCGGCGAACTAGGAAGCAGGAGGGATGGAGAGAGAGAGAGAGAGGGAAAGCAGGGGCTAATTTAAGTTAGAGAAGTTAATATTCATACCGCTGGGGTGTAAGCTGCCCAAGCGAAGTATGAGGTGCCGTTCTTCCAATTTAGTTTAGTTTAGATATACAGCGTGGAAACAGGCCCTTTGGCCCACTGAGTCTGCGCCGACCAGCGATCACCGTGTACACTAACGGTGATAGTTTTTACCAATGCCAATCAACTTACAAACCTGCACGCTTTTGGAGTGTGGGCGGAAACCAGTGCACCCAGGGAAAACCCACGTGGTCACGGGGGAGGGGGAGGGGGGTGTAAAAACTCTGTTCAGATGGCAACCGTAGTCAGGATCGAACCTGGGTCTGTGGCGTCATTGTGCGACCCTTTAAAAAGTCTAGAAAGTATTGTGATGACAAGGCTGCCGGTCATCCTGGCCATTCTACCTTCTGGGAGAAGATCCAGGAGCTTCAAATCATAGACATCCAGATGATACTGGGTGGCTCCACCAGCAGTGGCTGCCTCGCCAACAGTCTGTCTGTCCTTTCTTCTTTTTGTTATTTTCAGTAGGTGTTAAAAAGTATGTTTTAGTGTTCCATGGTTTGTTTTGTGGGGTGGGGGGGGAACATTTTTTTAATCTCTTACCTCGACAGTCCTGCTGAGTTACACCAGCATTTTGTGTCTATCTTCAGAGTAAACCAGCATCTGCAGTTCCTTCCTGCACAGGTTCTTCACACTCGGTGTTCCATAAATAAAAATGGACACAAAATGCTGGAGCAACTCAGCGGGACAGGAAGCATCTCTGGAAAGAAGGGATGGGTGACGTTTCGGGTCGAGACCCTTCTTCAGACTGCAGACTGGAGCGTGTATGAACCACGTTTACTGAACTCAACGATCATCTCTTTGCTTTAGGAGGGGTTGTTGGGAGAGGTAGTCTACTGTACCTTTAGACTTTGGAGATACAGCGTGCGTGGAAACAGGCCCTTCAGCCCGAGTCTGCGCCAACCATGTATACTAGCACTATCCTGTACACTCGGGACAATTTACAATTTTAATCAAAGTCAAATAATCTCTAAAGCTGCTTGTCCTTCGGATGTGGGAGGAAACCGGAGTACCCGGAGAATACCCACGCAGTTACAGGGGGGGACATGCAAACCAGGTCTCTGGCGGTGTAAGGCAGCAACTCCTCCCCTACGCCACCGTGTGGCCTCCAGCTCACTGTTTACTCTCTGAGCTTCATGTGAACAAGGAATTTCATTGCACACTGGTGCATATTACAATAAACTAATCTAATCTAATCTAAAAATAAATGACACAAATGGTGGAGTAACTCAGCAGGTCAGGCAGCCACTCTGGAGAACGTGAATAGGTGACGTTTCAGGTCAGGACCCTTCTTCAGACTGGTCTAATCTAATCTAACCACCTTCAGAATAAGCAGGAGAGAGAAATAAACACAGGTCTTGCGGGCTTTGCTGGTAACTGCGATGGCATGTACTGAGCGGGTGAGTCATGGAATCTGCCTCAGCTCTCACTCAGTTGGTTGCATTACTGTCTGAGCCAGGAGGTCATATGTTCAAGTCCAACTCCAGAGACTTGAGGAGAAAATCTATTCACATTAAAATTGTACACTTGGAGAAAACCATGCAAGTGATACATCGATCACAGACCTTATTTAGTTGTGTGTGCTGTTGGAATATAGTTGCTGCTGTCAATAATGCATTAATATCCTGTCTGGCAGCCCTGAGAGGATGAATATTTTTTGACAGGGTTATTAAAAAGTCGGTTCCGATTAATGCAAGGATGTCTAGGTAGCGCTACCAATTGTTTCCCGATGAGATGTCAGCTGCTGTCAGACTTCGGCAGCGGGGGAGGCTAGGAAAACAAATCCCAATGCTTAAAACAAGCCAAAGCCTACTCATACAAAATTGGGTCTCGACCCGAAACGTCACCTATCCATGTTCTCCAGAGATGCTGCCTGACCCGCTGAGTTACTCCAGTACTGTGTGTGTGTATTTTGTGTATTACTTCTTTTTAAGAACTATACAGTATATATTTTACACGCCATCTCATTCCCACCTCAAGTCACCTAATTAATCACAAACTGAAGATTACATCTATACTCGCTTGCACAGCTCATTGCCACTATCTTGCATAAGGTTGGTCACACTTTTAAGCATAGATAATAAAAAGGTTCTATAATTCAGATATTTCAGATTATTGAGCGAAAAAAGAGAAGATATTTCATCTGGTTTAGGAGTCTAATAGAAGGGCTTAACATTCAAATGGAAGCCAGATGACTATGATGTGCAGAAGAGGTTTACTGGGATGCTGAAGTTGGAAACAAAATGCTGGAGTAACTCAGTGGGACAGGTAGCATCTCTGGAGAGAAGGAATGGGTGACGTTTAGGGTCCACACCCTTTCTTCTCTCCAGAGATGCTGCCTGTCCTGTTGAGTTACTCCAGCATTTTTTGTCCATCTTCGGTTTTAACCAGCATCTGCAGTTCCTTCCTTCACATTTTACTGGGATGCTGCCTGGATTAGAGGGTATTAGATACAAGGATAGTCATAGCGCATGGAAACACGTCCTTCGGCCCAACTTGCTGGGTGGCCAAACATGGATTATTTTGTCTGCGACGTCAGAGGTTGGGGGGGGGGAGGCCTGATAGAAGTTTCTGAAAGTGCATGGGAGACACAGATATGGTAGGCAGGGCGGAAATGTAAAAGACCAGAGAAACATAGCTTTAAGGTGAAGGCGGCAACGCTTAAAGGAGATGTATGGGGCAAATTAATTTACAGTGGTCCATAAAACTTCTGTAAAGGGTGGTGGAGGTATATACGGTAGTGGAATTTAAGAGGCTTTTGGATAGGTACATGGAAATGCAGGGATATGGATCTTCCTTGTATGTTGCAAAACGAATAAAGTGTGATTCTGATTCTGGATCACGTGCAGGCAGAGGATATTAGTTTAACTTGGAATCAGATTTGGCACAGACATTGTTGGCCGAAATACCCATTCATGTATTATAATGTTCAATGCCCTATGATTAGTTTATAGATACAGCGTGGAAACAGGCCCTTCGGTCCACTGATTCTGTGCCGACCGGCGATCATCGTACAATGTGAATGTACAAGCCAAATTAACCTACAAACCTGTTCGTCCTTGGAATGTGGGAGGAAACCAGAACAGCCGGGGGAAACCCACGTGGTCACAGGTAGAATGTGCAAACTCCGTACAGACGGCACCCGTAGTCAGGATTGAACCCGAGCCTCTGGCGCTGAGAGGCAGCGACCCACTGGGTTGCATTCCTTGCAGCTCCACTGACCCATGGTTTATCCTATCCTTGGTTGTGCTGTTCACAAGTTGCCCTTGGAGAACCCTGGGTGCGTCATTTTTCTCATGCATCCCAAAGGTGCGTGGTTTGATAGACAATAGACAATAGGTGCAGGAGTAGGCCATTCGGCACTTTGAGTCAGCACCGCCATTCAATATGATCATGGCTGATCATCCACATTCAGTACCCCTTCTCCCCATATCCCCAGACTCCGCTATCTTTATGAGCTCTATCTAAAGGGCCTGTCCCACTTTCCCGAGTCCTCTGCCGAGTTGAAAGGACCTTAAAAAAAAAATCAAGATTTTTGTGATCTAGGAACTCCTCCTCCCGACTATCTTTTTACTCGTGGACTTTTTTGTCATGCTGGAAAAAAAGTCCCGACTTACCTGATGCCCCGAGTACCTACGGCTGGCATAACAAGTCGCTACGATATATCTACGGACTCCTACGGCCTCCTACGGACTCGCTACGGACATTCTCCGAGTTTAATTCAAGGGGAAAACTTGGGAGAATTTGTGAGTAACTCGGGAAAGTGGGACAGGCCCTTAACTCTCGCTTGAAAGCATCCAGAGAAATGACCTCCACTGCCTTCTGAGGCGGAGAATTCCACAAATGCACAACTCTCTGGGTGAAAATGTTTTTCCTCGTCTCTGTTCTAAATGGCCTACCCCTAATTCTTAAACTGTGGCCGCTGGTTCTGGATTCCCCCAACATTGGGAACATGGTTCCTGCCTCTAGTGTGTCCAATCTCTTAATAATCTTATATGTTTCAATAAGATACCCTCTCATCCTTCTGAATTCCAGAATATACAAGCCCAGCCGCTCCATTCTATCAACATAAGGCAGTCCCGCCATCCCCGGAATTAACCTTGTGAACCTACGCTGCACTCCCTCAATAGCAAGAATGTTCTTCCTCTAATTTGAAGACCAAAACTGCACACTATACTCCAGGTGTGTTCTCACTAGGGCCCTGTACAACTGTAAGATAACCTCTTTGCTCCTATACTCAACTCCTCTTGTTATGAAGGCCAACATGCCATTCGCTTTCTTCACTGCCTGCTGTACCTGCATGCTTACTTTCAGCGACTGATGAACAAGGACCCCCAGATCCCGTTGTACTTCCCCTTTTCCTAATTTGACACCATTCAGATAATAATCTGCCTTCCTGTTTTTGCCACCGAAGTGGATAACCTCACATTTATCCACATTAAACTGCATCTGCCCATTCACCCATCCTGTCCAGGTCACCCTGCATCCTCATAGCATCCTCCTCACAGTTCACACTGCCACCCAGCTTTGTGTCAGGTTAATTAGCCACTGTGTCTAATCACACAGCCACTAATCACACAGTGTGCACGTGAGTGGTGAAAATCTGATTATAAGGTTTTCACTGAATTGATTGAATGAAAACGGGCCCACCAAGTCCACGCCGACCATCCATCACCCGTTCACACTAGTTCTATGTTATCCCACTTTCTCATCCACTCCCTACACAGTAGGGGCAATCTACAGAGGGCCGATTAACCTACAACCCAGCACGTCTTTGGGACGTGGGAGGAAACCCATGTGGGGTCGACACAGTCTGCACCCGAGGTCAGGACTGAACCTGGGTCTCTGGCGCTGTGTGGTAGCGGCCCTACCGGTTCCACCCTGAGAAAAAAGTTTGCCTTCTGATGAAAGGGCATCAGACTAAAAAAAAAGTACTGACTTTCCTTCTCTGCATATGCTGCCTGACCGAAGATAGATCCAAAAAGCTGGAGTAACTCAGCGGGTCAGACAGTATCTCTGGAGAAACGGTATAGGTGACGGTTTAGGTCGAGACCCTTCACCTGTTCCTTTTCTCCAGAGATGCTGCCTGTCCCGCTGAGTTACTCCAGCTTTTTGTGTCTATCTTTGGTTTCAACCAGCATCTGCAGTTCCTTCCTACACACTTTGTATGCTGCCTGGCTTGTGCGTTTCCTGCATGGTTTGTTCCTAACTCTGAAGCGCTTCTCTCCTTGTAGAATAGTAAGATTAAACGAGAACTTACCAGTTCGAAGTTTGATCGTTATTTTATGAGGAGTACGTTGAGGGAATACGTGAAGAACCCCGCCAGGACGCATGCGTGTCATTCTTCAAAGCAGCGGTGTGAAATCACAGATAACTGTAATGACTTAAACATAGTAAGATTAGAGAAGAAATACCAGTTGGTCAAGGGTGGGAGCGGAGGGCACGTATTCCCTCAACATACTCCTCATAAAATAACGATCCAACTTCGAACTGGTAAGTTCTTGTTTAATCTTACTATTTTACTTCGGAGTCACGTGAGTGACTACGTGAAGATTTCAAAGCTCTGTGATTTCATGCCGTGGAAACGAGTCCATGCATCACATCTGCCTTAATGACTGTAGGAGGAATTGTGTCAACATATTTTAGACATGAATCCGACATTGAAATCCATGAATTGATTAACACAAATTATAGCCCCTATTTATGGGGTAATTAAATTACAGAACTTAAATTGTTTCTGCAAATGTTCCAGGTTTAATGACTGGTTTATGATAAAATAGTTGGAATGTTTTTCCCCTGACCATCCTGCTGCCTTGAGGATTTGGTCCATTGGTACATCCAACTGCATAGCTGCCGATGTAGCTGCAGCCCTGGTGGAATGAGATTTTAAAACATTAGTATCCATCCCAGCCTGTATTAGAACCTGTTTCAGCCATCTTGAGATGGTCTGGACCGTCACTCTTTTGTGTGGTTGCTTATGGCTGACTAAAAGTGCCTTCTCATTGCCTCTGATGATTTTCGTGTTCTCCATGTATAACGACAAATGTCTTACTATACAGAGACGATCATCTGTTGGGTAAGACCTAAATTCTATATTGAGGCCTGCTGATCCCTGTCTGTTCTGCTTTACTAATTCATAAATATGAAACGTAATATTTTCAGATGAAGAAGTCATGTGTCCAGTCTTAATTTATGTAATGACTGTACCCTTTGTGCCGTGACCAATTCCATTAGCATGACTGTTTTTAATGTCAGTCTATGTAGGGACAGAGCTGTTGCTGGAGACCAATTCCTGAGCATCTTCAGGACAATACTCACATCCCATATTTGGGAGTACCTGGTTCTTGGGGGATTGGTATTAAAAATTCCCCTCATAAGTTTTGTTACCAGTGGGTGAGTCCCAGCAGAGTGACGCTCTGTTCCTTGCCATAGATAAGTTGATAGGGCATTTCTGGCGCAGTTGATGGCACTATAACTGAGCCCCTCATCATAATGGAGGCCTGCCAGGTATTCCAGAACAGACGGGATGTTCATATCTCTGTAGGTGATGCTGTTTTTGTGACAATACACCTCCCACTTCCTGATATAGACCAGATACTGTTTTTTGGTGGACTGTCTGTGGCCCGCCGAAATCATGTTCACTGTTCGGTCCGTCAGTCCCAGCTGTAGTAGTGGTATTTTTAAACTCTACAAATTAATAAATTCAAATAGTTATGGCATGGGTGGCTATCCCTTGTTACGGGATGAACCAATAAGTCTGGTCTATTCGGGATGGTGATACATGGTTCTAATACCATGTTCAGTATCACTGGGAACCATGGTTGAGTAGGCCAATCGGGTACTACCAAAATACCAGACACAGAGTCTTGCTGGATTTTCCTTAATACCCGACTGATGAGGCAGAAAGGAGGGAATGCATAAATAAACAATTTCCCCCCCCCCCCCCCCCCAATGCAGCGAAAATGCATCTGTCGCCGCTGCCCCATGGTCTGGTTCCCACGAAACATAGTTTGATAACTGGTGATTAAGCCTGGATGCGAATAGATCGATATCTGGTGTTCCATATCGTGCTGTAATATCAGCAAATACTTTTTATTCAACATCCATTCGGTGTTTTCATTAAATTTGCGTGACCTGGTGTCTGCCACTAAATTTAGTTTACCTGGTAGGTAAGTAGCTGATATCCAAATATCTCTCTGGATACACCACTGCCAAATTGTGTTAGCCAGATTGTCACATGATGTCGATTTGTTTCCACCCATGTGGTTGATATATGCTACCACGGTGATATATGACAATAAAGGCATATCTATCTATCTATTGTCAATCTGTAGTCTAACATGCTGGTGATATGACCCAGTACAATATGACTTTAGGCCATAGAATGCACCCAACATTTCCAGGTAGTTTATGCCCAGTGTTAGTAATAATGATGCCTCCTGAGCAGTCCATCTACCTCCACAGCTGGAGATGGAATTGGTGGCACCCCAACCAAGTGCACTGGCATCAGTTTGTAGCACCATAGAAGGGTTGCTGATAATGTTTGGATTGAAACAAAGCCAAATGTTATCTATCCACCATTTTAGTTCCATTATAGCTTTGATTGGTAGCTTCATTGGTCTGTCAAAATGACCAGCATTGATTTTGAGTGCTTGTATTTTTGCTCTCTGTAAATTTTGGTAATGTAAAGGTCCAAATTGTGTGGCTGGAAAAGCAGCCACCATTTTGCCAATTACTTTTGCTACCAATCTGATGGACGGTTACTGATGTCAATGAGGTTATTGCAAGCCTCTATTAAGTCTATAGCCTTTCCCTTTGGCAAAGTCACCGACATGTGAACTGAGTCAATGGTGAACCCCAAATAGTCCATAGTAGTGGAAGGCGTTAATTTAGATTTAACTGGATGGATAATAAACCCCAGTTTTTCAAATAACTGTTTTGTGGCTGTTACAGTTTGTTTGGCCAATTCCAAAGTTTTGCCCACAATAAGTATGTCATCTAGATATGCCATGACCATGTGTTTTCGTTTCCGTAGAAACGCTAGGGCTGGTTTCAAAATGTTAGTGAACAGCCTGGAGGTCTATGGCCGTGTGTTAACCCATTTGGCAGCGCTCTATATTGCCAGAGCTGTCCCATCCAGTTGAATTTTAAGTAACATCTGTGGTCACCTCGTATAGGCACTGAATAGTAAGCATTTTTTAATCGATGCTAGCCATGAAGTAACCTTTTGGAAATCAATTGTTTAGCAGTAACAAAAGTTTCCATTTTAAAATGAATATATTGTACAAATGTATTCAATTTGGTCAGATCTATGATGATGCAACAACCACCATCTTTTTTGATTTTGGTAAAGATATTGGACACGAATTCTAGCGGTTCGTGTTGGGATTTTTCAATTACCCCTTTTGCGTAAGGCCGCTCCAGTTCAGCCTGCGCTTCTGATTTTTCTTTACCGGAAAGTACGAACATTCGGTTCGGTATATGTTGAACTGGAGGGCTGTACTTGTGTATAATTCTATTGTATATCCCTGGATACTGCTTAAAATATAAGTATCGGTAGTTAACATACTCCATGCATCCAGAAAGGAGAGTAATCTCCTCCCCCAACCTCCATGCTCCCTGCAATTTGTAGGGAACCAGACCCACCTACCTCCATAGTTACCAGTGGCAGGTTTACTTCTTTTTGTAAATCCTTCGTCGATGTTGAGGCGTCGGTGTCTGGGTTTGTGGTTTGGTTGATGTTGGAGGTTTGCGTATCTTCCAAGAAGGCCGGTCTGGGCCATGGCCTAAGAAAGACTCATGTTTGGTGTACCGGACCTTCGAGCTTTCACCAGTCGGTCTTGTTCTACTGGTGGGTGCGTAAGGGTGCTGTCTATGGCCGTGTGTTGCAAAGCAGTGCCAGTGCATCCTGTTGGTCCTTCTCATCCACTGTGCGGGTGAAAGCTGTTATCCCCGCTGTTTAGGAGTTTCCATATACAATTATTTACTACAGGAAACATTCCGGGATATACAGTTACCCAGTGTCAGGTGTCCTCCAGGTTTTGGCCAGTCTGGTCTGGCTGTATGAAGTTGGACACCATGTCCAGTAGATTTTCACGTTCCTGCACCCCCTGCACACTTGATTTCTGTTCTGCAAACCCCTCTTTAGGATCAGCCCAGAACTGACCCCCAGTACTCCTCTCTGACGAGGGAGAAGCACTGTGCAGCCCTACAAGAGGTGCTGCTGTGGGTTTTACATAGAGCCCACAGTGACTCGACTCCATCTCCCGGAGCCTGTCACATTGGAGCAAATGCTCCAAACACCGCTCCATCCGGCTCCAGCGCTCACGGTCGCTGGCCGCCCGCGGCTGCTCAAAGTCGGACTCATCTGAGTCCACGACTTTTATGGTTTTTTGTCTTGCCTTACCGCCCGGCCGCGGAGTGGATCTGGCCGGTGCGGAGGCGACATCGGGCACAGCTGATCCCATTATAGGTGATTCAAGTGCCGCTGGCCGCTGCTAGCCCACCAGCTTTGTCGCAGCCCGTTGGTTTCTCCACCTGTAATCAGCATGGGAAAACACAAAAAGACCGCAGCTCTTACCTGCAGGTCCTGGTTTAAATTGTCGCTACGGGGCCCGCCTCCGGCCGTTTTCGACTTGTCAAAGTCGACGGCCCCATTCTGAATAGTCTCCCGCCCGGCCGTGGTGTTCTGGCCGGCGCGGGACCAAAAGTCGGCACAGCTGAAGGGGCTTGTGCCTTCAGCTGCTGCTGGCTCCCGCAACTTCGCGGTCCTCCCCAGCCAGCTTCACTCGCAGCACTTGTGGACACTATTTTGTCCAGCTTCCCCCCCCTGTGTAAAAACAGCGCGGGGACAAAAACTACCGCAGAGTAAATCACTTACCTGCAGGTCGCGGTTTCAAACTTACCGCTGCGGGGGAACGCTCCACCCCGCCTGTCGTTTCGCAAGCGTGAAAGCGATATGACATGCATGCGTCCTGGCGGGGTTCTTCACGTAGTCACTCACGTGACTCCGAAGTAAAATACAGAGGTGCAGGCGTTGTCAAAGTGTTTGAGAAGATGGTGAAACAAATTCCACACGGACAGCTCCCGATGCCATGATCAAACACAGGTCTCTGGCGTTGTGAGGCGGGCACGTGGAACAAAAGATGAGCAACACATTGTTCCCATCCAATGCATTCCCATCTTCCTTTTGCCCATACCACATAGCCCATCCCGAGTGGAAGGAGTCGGACAGAGGGCCAGCAAGCAGGTCGGCTGCGGGAGGGAATGTGCTGCCTCGACGGGGGAGTGGACCGCTGGAGGCCCTGCAGCCGGCTGGGGCTCGGCTGGACCGGGCGCCGCTCCAAGAGGCCGAGCGCGTGGACCGGACGCGGCCTGCAGAAGTGGAGCAGCAGCGGAGGACACCACGGCCACCCTTGGCCAGGCCAGCCCTACAACGTCACCATGACAACGGGCCTTCATGGTCAGGTCAGGAACCCTGCACTTACAACAACTAGGACTTGAAAATGGCCCCAAACTGGCGACTCTGTACACTCAGTGTACTGCTGCTACACACTTGTACTGTATCTGTGAGTCTGAAGAAGGGTCTCGACCAGAAATGTCCTTTTCTCCAGAGATGCAGTCTGACCCGCTGAGTTACTCCAGCTTTTTGTGTCTATCGTCATACTTATCTAAGATGTATGCAAGTGCTTATGTATAGTGCTTCTTGCACTAATCTATATACAAAAATGAGGTACAAAAACTGTACCTCAGTACATGTGGCAAATAAACTACCATACCAAAGTAATATATCATACCAAATGATAGCGCTGCCTCAATTAGCTGAGAGTTATTCACTTACTCTATTTTGAGCTCTGGTAGATCCACAGGTGTCACAATCTTTATTAGTTTCCGCAATCTTTGTTGCTCCTTTTTCAGCTCGAAAGACTCTAGGTGGAGCTTTTTACGCGTGACGCTATCCATGGCTGCTCCCATTTTGATATCAGTCATGAAGGCCTCCAATGAATCTTCCCCCACGGTCTGTGATGAATCTGTGGTAGAAGATTAAGAACAAACAGATCCATATGATATTAAATTAACTATTTAGTTTCGAGATACAGCGTGGAAAAAGGCCCTTCGGCCGAACGAGTCCGTGCCGACCAAGGATCTCCCGTTCACACGAGTTCTCAGTTACACCACCTTCGCATTCTATACACTAGGGCCAATTTTACATAGGGCAATTAACCTACAAACGTGCACGTCTTTGGGATGTGGGAGGAAACCAGCCTATCATGAAAAAACCCATGCGGTCACGGGGAGAATTTGCAAACTCCGTACAGACAGCACCCAAGGTCAGGATCAAACTCGGATCTTTGGCACAGTGAGGCAGTAACTCTACCACTGCACCACTATGCTGCCCTTACCTGCCAAATTAATAACAACTCAAGAGTGTTTTATTGTCATATTCCAGACAAGACAATGAAATTCTTACTTGCTGCAGCACAACAGAATATGTAAACATAGTACATAACGGGAGAAAAAAAGTTCAGTGTGTCTGTATACACATGCACACATACTCATTAAATAAACAAATATAGTGCAATAATAATAATACTAATGTAGTTCAGAGCTTATTTGTTGTCGTGTTTAATAGCCTGATGGCTGTAGGGAAGAAGCTGTTCCTAAACCTGGACGTTACTGTTTTCAGGCTCCTGTACCTTCTTCCCGATGGCAGGGGTGAAATGAGCGTGTGGCCAGGATGGTGTGGGTCTCTGATGATGTTGGCTGCCTTTCTGAGGGAGCGATTTCGATAGATCCCTTCGATGGTGGGGAGATCAGAGCCGGTGATGGACTGGACAGAGGTCACAACCTTTTGCAGTCTATTCCGCTCCTGGACGTTCAAGTTGCCGAACCAGGCCAGGACTGTCCATCACCTACTGTCATGAACCTACTGTCCATCAAATTGGTGTGACCAAATGATATGAACTGTACTGCTTGATATTTTAGGTTTATTTGGAACATAGAACGGCACAGAAGATAGAAGCAAAATGCTGGAGTAACTCAGCGGGACAGGCAGCATCTCTGGAGAGAAGGAATGGGTGATGTTTTGGGTCAAGGACCTTCTTCAGACTAAGAGGCAAGGAAAAGGGAGATACGGAAGGGTAAGGTGTGAAAATTAGATATCAAAGGGAACGTAGATCAAGTAGACTGTAGAATAGATCATTTTGAGCTAGGGGTGACAACAAACAGCACATAGAACATAGAACAGTACAGGGCGGGAACAGGCACTTCAGCCCACAATGTCTGAGGCGAACAATGTGCCAAGACCTAAAGAAAGGCCTCAACACAAAACATCACTGGTCCATGTTCTCCAGGAATGCTGCCTGACCAGCTGTTACTCCCGTACTTTGTGTCTTCTTCTTTGTAGGCCAGCATCTGCAGTTCCTTGTTTCTGCATGATGCCAAGAATACATTTTTTCTGCCTGCACATAATCCATATCCTTCCATTCCCTGCAAATTCATAAAAGTCTCTAAAATGCCACTATCATTGAGTCATAGAGTGATACAGTGTAGAAACAGGCCCTTCGACCCAACTTGTCCACACTGGCCAACATGTCCCAGCTACACTGTTCCCACCTGCCTGCGTTTGGTTAATATCCCTCCAAACCTGTCCTATCCATGTACCTGTCTAACTGTTTATTAAATGTTGGGATAGTCCCAGCCTCAACTACCTCCCCTGGCAGCTTGTTCCAGACACCCATCACTCTTTGTGTAAAAAAGTTACCCCTCAGATTCCTATTAAATCTTTTCCCCTTCACCATAAACCTACGTCCTCTGATCCTTGATTCATCTACTCTGGGCAAGAGACTCTGTGCATGTACCTGAACTATTCCACTCATGGTTTTGTATACCTCTAAATGATTATCCCTCATCCTCCTGCGCTCAAAGGAATAGAGTCCCAGCCTACTCAACCTCTCCCTGTAGCTCAGACCCTCTAGTCCTGGCAACATCCTTGTAAATCTTCTACACACCCTTTCCAGCTTGACAACATCTTTCCCATAACACGGTGCCCAGAACTGACCACAATACTCTAAATGCGGCCTCACCAACGTCTTATACAACTGCAACGGCTATTTACCTATGTTGTATAAGCAATCTACCTGTATCTTTTCCACCAGAATCTTACACTGTGGCTATAGATTCAAGACAGAAACACTACTTGATCCAATGCAGTTCATGCATCAAAAGAACACAAACATTGCCATGTCACATGCGCAAATTCTTTGCTGTTACTTCTTCTTCTTCTTCTTCTTCTTCTTTCGTGTCCATCTTCCATGTTTCAAATGTTGACATCTCTGTCATCGTCCGTCCTGAAAAGGACGCGAGTTTCCGGCGACAATCAGTGGGAGCCATCACTTGTTGCAATAGATGATGGTGGTAGCAGAATTAGCTCAGGATACTTCCAGTTTCCAGCCCCCCCCCCCCCCCCCCGCGAAGTAGACGCTCTTGCTATGGGGTTTCTGTCATTAGTATTGTTTCGAGGGTGACGGGAGGGGGAGGGGAGAGAGGAGAAAGGAGAGAGGAGATTTGGCATTGAGATTTATCACCAGCTAAAATGAGAGCTTAGATAGCAAATTGCCTGGAGACTCGATCAATAAGAAGATCCACTCCAACCCCAGAGAGTACAACCAAGGGCAAATTTAAATGCTGGAGTTCTTCGCTCTGAGAGAGAATACATTCAGAACTTCAGAGCAGAGAGTTAATTTGCATTTCATTGAGATGCACAATGAGGACTTTTTTATTCCGGCAGTTTTGTCAGAATGAGTTTTGTGGCCCTTCAGAACCTCAATCAAGTCATGTAAAAATCCAAATAATTAAAGTCTGCTACATACAAACTGGAGACCTTTTCCCACCTTTTTAAATGTCTCTTCATATGCCTCTTATACAGGCCATGCTCCTTCATTACAAGACCAAAACAAAATCAATTGTTTCCTTACAATTATTTAGCTGCCAGTGTTGGGACCAGTATTGAACTGAAAACGTGAAAGAAGGCATTTCAATTCTAATGGCGAGTTATTACAAGAGTATAACATGGGAGATAATTGATAACAGACAGTACACTTTACACCCACCCCTCACCCCTAGTTATTCTCTGCTTGCATTATAGAGGCCAGCTTTCATGAGTCGGCCTTGAAAATGTAGTCTGAAAGACTGATTGTAATTTCTCGTCCACTACCTATACATTACAGGCAATTTTACAGCAGCCAATTGACCCACAAACCCGCACAGCTTTGGGACGTGGACTGGAGAAAACCCACGCTGTCACATGGAGGGCATGCAAACTCCACACACAGGCAGCACCCGCAGTTCAGGATCAAGCCTGGGTTTCTGTTGCTGTCAGGCAGGGCTAGACCTCTGCCTTAAGGTCATAAGTGATAGGAGTAGAATAAGGCCATTCGGCCCATCAAGCTTACCCCGCCATTCAAACATGGCTGATCTATCTCTCCCTCCTAACCCCATTCTCCTGCCTTCTCTAATTTGAGGAAGGACATTCTTGCTATTGAGGGAGTGCAGCGTAGGTTTACAAGGTTAATTCCCGGGATGGCGGGACTGTCATATGCTGAGAGAATGGAGCAGCTGGGCTTGTACACTCTGGAGTTTAGAAGGATGAGAGGGTATCTCATTGAAATATATAAGATTGTTAAGGGTTTGGACACGCTAGAGGTAGGAAACATGTTCCCAATGTTGGGGGAGTCCAGAACCAGGGGCCACAGTTTAAGAATAAGGAATAAGCCATTTAGAACGGAGATGAGGAAACACTTTTTCTCACAGAGAGTGGTGAGTCTGTGGAATTCCCTGCCTCAGAGGGCAGTGGAGGCTGGTTCTCTGGATACTTTCAAGAGAGAGCTAGATAGGGCTCTTAAGAATAGCAGTCAGGGGAGATGGGGAGAAGGCAGGAACGGGGTACTGATTGGGGGTGATCAGCTATGATCACATTGAATGGCTGTGCTGGCTCGAAGGGCCGAATGGCCTACTCCTGCACCTATTGTCTATTCTCCCTGTAACCTCTGACGCCCGTACCACTATTTCTGCCTTAAAAATGTCCATTGACATGGCCTCCACAGCCGCCTGTGGTAATAAATTCCACAGATTCAACTCTCTCTGACTAAAGAAATGTCTCTTCATCTCCTTCCTAAAAGAACGTCCTTTAATTCTGAGGCTGTGACCTCTAGTCCTAGACTCTCCCACTAGTGGAAACATCCTTTCCACATCCACTCTATCCAAGCCTTTCACTATTCTGTACGTTTCAATGAGGTCCCCCCTCATTCTTCTAAACTCCAGCGAGTACAGGCCCAGTGCCGACAAACGCTCATCATATGTTAACCCACTCATTCGTGGGATCATTCTTGTAAACCTCCTCTGGACCCTCTCCAGGGCCAGCACATCCTTCCTAAGATATGGTGCCCAAGATGGCTCGCAATATTCCAAATGCGGCCTGACCAGCGCCTTATAGGGCCTCAGCATTGCATCCCTATTTTGGTATTCAAGCCCTCTTGAAATAAATATTGGCGCTGCTTTTCCCTTCTTTACCACCGATTCGACTTGCAGACTATTTGGCAATCCTGCACCAGCTCTCCCAAGTCTTTTTGCACCTCCGATTTCTGGATTCTCTCCCCATTTAGAGGTGCCTTTTAGCAACAGAGACCCGGGATTGATCCTGATTATGGATGCTGTCTGTGCGGAGTTTGCATACTCTCCCTGTGACCGTGTGGGTTTCCTTCGGCTGCTACGGTTTTTTCCCACATTCCAAAGAACTGACTGCTGTAAATTGCCCCTACCTCCGCGCCACAGTGCAGCCCAAGTCTATTTGAGTTTGGGTCTCTTCCTGAATCTCTCCCTCCATATTCTTGGCGATCCCTTTACACGTCAGAGATCGTAAATATTGAGGAAGCAAAACAGTCCTTAGATGATGGTCTGAAGAAGGGTCTCGACCCGAATCATCACCCATTCCTTCTTACCAGAGATGCTGCCCGTCCTGCTGAGTTATTCCAGCATTTTGTGTCTACCTTTCATCTGAAGAGAGAACCTGAATAAAACATGACAGGACGAATGTGTAGGAAGGAACCTTTCTGTCCTAGGTTTTCTCCATTGTCAGAGTGAGGCTAATCACAAATTGGAGGAACAGCATCTCATATGTTGCTTGGGCAGCTTACACCCCAGCGGTATGAATATTGATTTCTCCAACTCCGAGTAACCCCGGCATTCCCTCTCTCTCTATCGCGGTGGTGAGTGGATGGGACTCCAGTGGGAGGAGTGTGTGCATGATGGTGGATGTCGTACAGAGAATATAGAACATAGAACAGTAAAGCACAGGAGCAGGGCAGCACAGTGGCAGAGCAGTAAAGTTGCTGCCTTACAGTGCCAGAGACCTGGGTTTGATCTGTCCTCTGGGTGCTCCGGTTTCCTCCCACACTCCAAAGACATACAGGTTTGTAGGTTAATTAGCTTCTGTAAAATTGTAGATTGTCCCGAGTGTGTAGGATAATGCTAGTGTATGGGGGTGATTGCTGGTCAGCACGGGCTCAGTGGGCCGAAGGGCTTTTTTCGACACTAAAGTCTAAAGTAGTCCAAAGGACCTTCAATCCACAATATCTGTGCTGAACATGATTCCAATTAAATAATCCTTTCTGCCTGCACATGATCCATATCCTACCATGTGCCTTTGTAAAAGCCTCTTAAATGCCACTATCGTATCTATTTTCACCACCATCCGTAATGAGTTCCAGACACTCCCCTTGTGAAAAAACGTGCCCTGCACGTCATTTTTTGCTCACAATTGGATCTGTTTTGCAAGTCCTAAGTTGGGTTTTCTAATTGATGTTGCCTATCAATATATCAACAGATCTTCAGATCTGCTTTTACAGCAACTATTAATCTAGCACGGCGGCTAAGGGTTAGAGCAGGGGTGGGGAACCTTTTCATGTTGGAATGCCGCATTGTTAGCTGTAATCTAATAAGGCCACATCCAAGAAACTTCAATTAAATATACTTCAAAATGTACATTATTTTGTTAAAATCCCCCTCATGACTTACTAATGTTTTAATTGTGGCTGTCAGTTGGGAAGGATTATTTTGTTGAATCTTCTTTTACTCTTTGGTATTTTATATACGTTCATTTTAAGATTAAAATAAAAATAATAAAAAACGAACAAAAACATATTAATAAAAATAAAAGGTAGACAAAAATGCTGGAGAAACCTCAGCGGGGTGAAGCAGCATCTATGGGGTGAAGGAAATAGGCAAAGTTTCGGGTCCAGACCCTTCTTCAGGTCTGAAGCTTGTCAGACTCCTCCCGATAAAGCACAGGCATTCTAGCCAGAAGGGAGAAGGGAGAATTTCTCAGACCTGAGGAAGGGTCTCGACCCGAAACGTCTCCTATTTCCTTCGCTCCATAGATGCTGCCTCACCCGCTGAGTTTCTCCAGCATTTTTGTCTACCTTCGATTTTCCAGCATCTGCAGTTCCTTCTTAAATAAAAATAAAAGGATTTGTTCTACAAAATTTGGATTCATTCAAAAGGCCGCACTTAATGGCCTAGAAGGCCGAATGTGGCCTTAAGGCCGCAGGCTCCCCACCCCTGGGTTAGAGTTACTGCCTTACAGTGCCAAAGACCCGGGTTCCATCCTGACTACGGGTGCTGTTTGTACGGAGTTTGTACGTTCTCCCAGTGACCTGCGTCGTTTCCCCCCGAAATCTTTGGTTTCCACCCACACTCCAAAGATGTACAGGGTTGTAGGTTAATTGGTTTGGTGTAAATGTAAAAATTGTCCCGAGTGTCGAATAGTGTTAATGTGTGGGGATCGCTGGTCGGTGCGGACATGGTGGGCCGAAGGGCCTGTTTCCGTGCCTTATCTCTAAACTAAACTAAACTAAAGTATTCTCATGCTATTGATTTGTCCTTTTCTGCTGACTGATTAGCACTGGGGCCACAATACTAGGGATATTGACCTGCGAGAGAACAATACTGTTGAGATGTTAATGGAGGCACCATTTGTTGTATTTCCATTACCTTGATGTACTCCTACCCACTGCAGGAGCTCAGTTCAATGCTTCACTGGTGTGCTATTATCCCACATGCAAAACAGTGAAAACCTTTTTTCCGAGTTGCCAGATTTGGCACCATTTCCAAAGTCCGGTCTGCTCGCTCAGTCTTATGGAGCGGCGCGGATCCAGGCGAGTCCCAGGATTCTGCAAGGCCTTCAGGCGTCTTATTAGTCTAGATTATTCAGCGAACCGTCGTCCCTCCCCTTCTGGATCGTTCATTGAACCGACGTCCCTTTCCTCGGGTCTCGGAAGTGTACAGGAAGACAGGGATGCCCACTGCCCAGTTGATGTGCCTCGACGGTGGGGTGGGCCGCTGGAGACCCTGCAGCAGCCTGGGGCTCGGCTGGACCAGGCGCCGCTCCAAGAGGCTGAGTGCGTGGACCGGACACGGCCTGCAGCGGTGGAACAGCGGCGGAGGACATCATGGCCATGCCTGGCCAAGCCGACCCTGCAACGTCGCCATGACAACGTGCCATCATGGTCAGGTCAGGAAGGGACTTGAAAATGGCCCCAAAATGGCGACTGTATACTGAAGACAGACACAAAATGCTGGAGTGACTCAGCGGGGTTTGGCTAATCTTGGTTCTGGAGTGGCGCTGTTCTTCAGAACCGGGGCGGCACGGTGGCGCAGCGATAGAGTTGCTGCCTCACAGCGCCAGAGACCCAGGTTCGAACCTGACTACGGGTGCTGTCTGTACGGAGTTTGCGCATTCTCCCCGTGACCACGTGGGTTTTCTCCGGGTGCTCCGGTTTCCTCTCACATTCCAAAGATGTTGCAGGCTTGCCAGTTAATTGGCTTTTGTACATTGTCCCTACTGTGTGGAATAGAATTAGTGTACGAGTGATCGCTGGACCGCGTGGACATGGTGGACCGAAGGGCCTGTTTCCACACTGTATCTCTAAATTAAACTAAACTGATAGGAAGCTGTTTAGCCTGAGGAGACAGTGCTCTACACAGTTTTAGTACTACAGCAATTATTACATTCAGCCATCGTGTCATCTCTGGTTCGTTGAGTAATTGAGTTGATTACAAAAGTACCAAGAAGTGCTTTAGCAGAATGATATTCCATCCCTGCACGAAATGGTATAAAATTAAGACCTTGTTAATGTTTTACTGTGGAGAATGCCATTCCATCTTGTTGCACAAATGAATATTGTCAACACTTTTATCTGTGCACTGAGAACGGGTTGATTGCATTCATGTATAGTCCTTTCTTTGACAGGATAGCACGCAAAGAAAAGCTTTTCACTGTACCTCGGTACACGTGACAATAATAAACTATGCTACATTGGCGACTCGGGGGGCAGTGAATCTTTGGAATTCATTGCCACAGACGGTTGTGGAGGCCAAGTCAATGGGTAGTTTTTAAAGCAGAGATTGATAGATTCTTGATTAATAAGGGTGCCAAAGGTTACACGGAGAAGGCAGGAGAATGGGGTGAGAGGAAGAATAAAACAGCCATGATCGAATCGCGGAGCAGACTCGATGGGCAGAATGTCTTGCGACCTAAATTAGTGCTAATGGAAAAATGAGTCAACATTCAGATTTTGAAAGGTCAAATGGGGCGGCATGGTGGTGCAGCAGTGGAGTTGCTGCTTCACAGCGCCAGAGACCCGGGTTCAATCCCGACCACGACTGCTGTCTGTATGGAGTTTGTACCTTTTCCCTGTGACTGCGTGGGTTTCCTCCCACACTCCAAAGATGTACAGGTTTGTAGGTTTGTAAAGTCTAAAGTCTAACTCTTCTATCCAGAGATACCACCTGTCCAACTGAGATACTCCAGCATTTTGGTAAAAAAATTGTATAAATTGTCCCTAGTATGTAGGATAGTGCTAATGTACGGGGGGGATCACTGGTCGGTGCAATCTCGATGGGCCTCTTTCCATGCTGTATCTCTAAACTAAACTAAACTAAATTAAAGAGAGAGGAAGAGAGTGAACAGGTTTGTTCAACTAAATCAGCATTCAGAGTTTAGTCTTCCCCCACCATCATCTAGTATTACACTTTGAGAATGCCACTGTGGTCCTGCCATCAGTCCGAAAAGCATCCATGCAATACAACTTTTTCAAGCTCATTTGCATTCACTTTGCTGTTGCCTATTTCAATATTGCTAAAAGACAAACAAGCTTTACTGGAGAAGGGTATCGACCCGAAACGTCACCCATCTCTTCTATCCAGAGATACCACCTGTCCAACTGAGATACTCCAGCATTTTGTGCCTATGCTTTTCGGATGTCCATTCCTCATCAAAGATCTCGATCAAGTTTCTTCTCTGGTATTCCATGTTTGGGCCAAGTGACTGGTAATTTTTCTCCAGATTATTATTTTGCTTGAAATAATTAGATTTATTTTTATTTCCATTTTTAAATATAGGGTAGAACACTTACAATCCTTCTGTCTTATATCTGGGGAGGACTAGATGGCAGAAGTTGGCGTCACGGTGGGTGCAGCGTTAGAGCTGCTGCCTCAGAGTGCCAGAGACCCGGGTTCCATCCTGACTATTGGCACTGTCTGTACAGATTTTGTATGTTTTCCCAGTGACCTGTGTGAGTTTTCTCCAGGTGCTAAAGTTTCCGACATCCCCAAAACGTACAAGTTTGAAGGTTGACACAAAATGCTGGAGTAACTCAACGGGACAGGCAGCATCTCTAGAGAGAAGGAATGGGTGAGGTTTCGGGTCGAGACCCTTCTTCAGACTGATGTCAGGGGAGCGGGCGGGACAGAAATAGAATGTCGTCGGAGACAGTAAGACTGGTGGGAGAAATGGGAAAGGGTGGGGATGGAGAGAGAGAGGGAAAGCAAGGGCTATTTGAAGGTTAATTGGCTCCAGTAAAATTATCCCTGTGTAGGATAGTGCTAGCATATGAAGTGATTGCGGGTCGGCGCGGGCTCGGTGAGCCGGAGGGCCTGTTTCCATGCTGTATCTCTAAAGTCTAAGGTAAAAGTAAATACTGCAGATGCTATAAAGGGATGTTGGGCAGAATGTCAAGCAACAATGCATTTCTTCCTGACAATTTCAATGCATCCAATGCTTATTTGCAACAGAAGGTCGATGGCCTGACGTCACCCACCCCAATGGCCTTGGGTGCGCCTTTATCTGCAGTGAGTGTCGTGTATGTCAGGTCCGCCTTCCAGTCAATGCGTGGAAAGCAACGGCCATGGATGGAGCCCCTCACGATCTGCTTGAACCCGCTGGCAGGAATTGTTGCCGACATCTTTAACCTCTCATTGGCGTCGCTGTTAGAGACCCCGGTTCTAACTTGACCTCGGGTGCTGTCAGTGTGTGGAGTTTGCACGTTTTCCCTGTGACCGCGTGGGTATTATCCGGGTGCTACGGTTTAATTCCCACATCCCAAAGATGTGTGGGTCTGTAGGTTAATTGGCCCTCTGTACAATTGCTCCTCACGTGTAAAGAGTGGACGAGTGTGGGATAACATTGAACTAATGCGGACGGTTGATGAAATAATGATGGTTGGCGTGGACTCGGTGGGCTGCCAGGCCAGTTTCCACGTTGTGTCTCTAAACACTCCAATCTTGGATTCCCACCTGGTTTAAAAAGACCACTATCAATGCGCCAAGAAAAACACCATGAAAGTGCCTTAATGACTATTGTCTGGCATGTACTCATGAAGTGTATCAAGAGACTGGTGATGGTGCACATCAACTCCCAGAGAGCCTTGGTCTACAGTTTTAGTTTTTAATTTTAGTTTAGAGATACAGCGCGGAAACAGGCCCTTTGACCCACCGAGTCCGCACCGACCAGCGATCCCCGCACATTAACACTATCCTACACACACTAGGGACAATTTTACATGTATACCAAGCCAATAAACCTATGAACCTGTACGTCTTTGGAGTGTGGGAGGAAACCGAAGATCTTGGAGAAAGCCCACGCAGGTCACGGGGAGAACGTACAAACTCTGTACAGACAGCACCCGTAGTCAGGATCGAACCCGGGTCTCTGGCGCTGTAAGGCGCTAGCTGTGCCACCGTGCCGCCCGCAATCCACTTAACACCTCAATGCGCCCATGTGGTCGTCATCCACTTAACCCTACACTCATCGCTGGAACATCTCGAGTACAGGGACACCAACGTCAGACATCTACTTATTGACTAACACTCTGCCTTCAACACCATCATTCCAACTAAAACCATCTCTCAGCTAAAGACAGCACACAGTGGTGCAGCTGGTACAGCTGCTCCCTCACAGCGGCAGAGACCAGGATTTGATCCTGACCTCGGGTGCTGTCTGTGTGGAGTTTGCACGTACTTCCTGTAACGGCATGGATTTCATTTGGTCAAGGACATGCAGACTCTTGTAGGTAGATTGGCCTCAGTCAATTGCCCCTGGCGTGATGGGATAGTGAACGAGAAAGAGGGAACCAGGCACCAACCGTCCTCTGTGTAAAAGGAAAATTGCCCTGCACATCTCCTTCCAACTTTGCCTCTCACCTTAATTGCCCTGTCCCACGGTACGAGTTCATTCCAAGAGCTCTCCCGAGTTTAAAAAAATAATCAAACTCGTGGTAAGCACGGAGAATGAACGTAGCGGGTGCGTCGGAGCTCGGGGACGTCTCTTAGCGGCTTGTACCGCTAGCGGCAGGTACTCGGGAAGACTCGCTAACGGCAGGTAAGCACGGGAAGGCTCGTGAAGATTTTTCAACATGTTGAAAAATGTCCACGAGAGCCCCGAGTACCGACGAGTGGCCATTACCGTAAATCTCCAAGTTCGAATCAGGGCAAACTCAGGAGAGCTTTTGAAATGAACTCGTACCGTGGGACAGGGCTTTAAAGCTGTGCCCTCTAACTTTAAGGTGAGAGGATGTCGTCAGGATTTCCAGAAATGTTTCACTGTGAAAGAATCAGAATTAAAATAGAATCAACTTATATGGAGGTGCCGGCCAATTTGGGCAGAGCAAGCTTCCATTAATGGAAACATCTGACTGGCGATGAGGGCGGAGTGGAGTATTGCCCAAGGCATAGGAAGAATTCTCTTGTTATCCTGTGAATAATGCCCACAAGATATCATAAATCACAGGCATTGACTTAATATCTTATCTGAAGGATGACACCTCTGTGAATGCAGTATTCTCCGAATACTGCAATGGAAAGCACAAATCTAGGTCTGCGTGCTCATAATCATACAATCGATAGGAAAAGCACAAACAAGTCTCCAGCTTAGCAAACCTCAAAACGGCCACACAGCTAGCTAATAAGAGGGATGTGCGAAGCTGCAGTTTGGGAAGCCAGGCACGCTCTCGTACAATATATAAGTGGTTACTAAGAGGCTCACGGTGAGAGTTGGATCGTCATTAGTGCAGAGACAGCAATAATGTTAGGAATTATTCAGCACCAGCTGTTTATGGAGCCCCATCTCAGTGTCAGTAACATATTTCCCTCTTAACCAACACTACCGAGAATTGATTAACTCATTATTCATTTGCTTACAGAGTTCGAGTCCCTGGCTCTGCACAAAATGGCTGTGTCTTTTACCGATAATGTAATTCCATGAATGCAAACCGTTTGGAGACATTTGAGGGAACTGATAAGAAGCTATCAAAGTAGAATGTTTTTTTTTTAATCATCCTTAGGGAAAATCATCAGCAAGCTAACCAAGTGGAACAAAACCGATAATGTTATACATAAACTCTTGTTAATGACTTCAGATTTTTTTTCCTTCCAGTTTCCAGGAGATTGCTTCTTTCTGGATATAGTTTCATGGGTGCTGGCTGCTGTTTGGTAGCCAGATTCTAAGCACTCTTCCTGTAAGAGTCCCAACAGTGAATGGCTCCATGCTTTTTATTAAAGCAGTTCTGGGTGTGGTGTTTCGGAGAAAGAAGTGCTGTCTGAAACCGCCACAGGCAATCTTAGTTACACACTTGCTCAACATCCTATTAAGAGGCAAACTCCTGCTGATTTCGCTCCAGCCCATTCAGAATCTATGCTTGTGTTCAGGTTTACGGCTATTATTGTCACGTGCACCGAGGTAGAGTGAAAAACTTTGTTTTGTATGCTATCCAATCACATTAGATAATACAATACATAAATGACAGACAGCAAAAAGCTGGAGTAACTCAGTGGGTCAGGCAACATCTCTGGAGAAAAGGAATAGGTGATATTTCAGGTCAAGGCCCTCTTCAGACTCAAGAAGAAGTGCGATGAAGAGTCTCGACCCGAAATGTCACCAATTCCTTTTCTCCAGAAATGCTGCCTGACTCGCTGAGTTACTCCAGCTTTTTGTGCCTGTTTTTAAGCCTGCATCTGCAGTTCCTTCCTACATACTACACATAAATATATTCACGTCAAACCCATGTATACACAATAGACAATAGACAATAGGTGTAGGAGCAGGCCATTCGGCCCTTCAAGCCAGCATCGCCATTCAATGTGATCATCCCTCAATAGCAAGAATACTTAGCAAGAGAACTAATAGTGATAGTTCTCATCATTGCAAAACACCAATTCCACAGTACAATGTCCGCAATGTGGTAGAGGTGAATCGGACAGTACGCTAGTTTAAGGAAGGTCTGTTCAGAAGCCTGATAACAGAGGGGAAGAAACGGTTCCTGAGTCTGGTGGTGTGAGCTTTCAGAAGAATCTTCTGAAATATCAGAAGATATTCCCATCTCACTCTCTCATAATCCACTTCTACAGTGATACCAGAAGTATATTAGACAATAGCGGCTATTGTCTAATATTGTCTGATTGAGGATAGCTGATCATCCCTAATCAGTACCCTATTCCTGCCTTCTCCCCATATCCCCTGACTCTGCTACCTTTAAGAGCCCTACCTAGCTCTCCCTTGAAAGTATCCAGAGAAATTCTCTGAGGCAGAGAATTCCACAGACTCACAACTCTCTGTGAGAAAAAATGTTTCCTCACCTCTGTTCTAAATGGCTTACCACTTATTCTTCAACAGTGGCCCATGGTTCTGGACTCCCCCAACATCGGGAAAATGTTTCCTGCCTCAAGCGTGTCCAAACCCTTATATGTTTTAATAAGATTCCCTCTCATCCTTCTAAACTCCAGAGTGTACAAGCCCAGCCGCTCCATTCTCTCAGCATATGACAGTCCCGCCATCCCGGGAATTAACCTTGTAAACCTACGCTGCACTCCCTCAATAGCAATAATGTACTTCCTCAAATTATGGGACCAATACTGCACACAATACTCCAGGTGTGGTCTCACTAGAGCCCTATACAACTGCAGAAGGACCTCTTTGCTCCTATACTCGACTCCTCTGGTTATGAAGGCCAACATGCCATTCACTTTCTTCACTGCCTGTTCTACCCGAATGCTTACTTTCATTGACTGATGAACAAGGACCCCCAGATCCCGTTGTACTTCCCCTTTTCCCAACTTGACGCCATTTAGATTATAATCTGCCTTCCTGTTTTTGCTACCAAAGTGGATAACCTCACATTTATCCACATTAAACTTCATCTGCCATGCATCTGCCCACTCCCCCAACATAGAAACATAGAAACATAGAAAGTAGGTGCGAGAGTAGACCACCAGGTCCGTCGAGCCCGCACCGCCATTCGCTCATGGCTGAACACTAAACAGACACACTTACCCACAAACAGTAGACACAAGACACAGAACACAAGACACTACCCTCCCCTTCATACCGCTATCACCCCTCTCCACCCCAAGAACCGCGTGATCTCCTGGGGGAGGCAAAAAAACGGATAAAAACCCAGGTCCAATTCGGGAAAAAAAATCCGGGAAATTCCTCTCCGACCCCAATCCAGGCGATCGACACTTGTCCAGGAGATCACACAGGTCTTACTATACTAACCATACCTAGGTCCATATCCCTGCCCTCTCCCCGTAGCCCCTTATCCCCTCGGCAGCTAAAAAACCATATATTCTAGACTTAAATATATTTAACGTTTCTGCTTCCACTGCTCCCTGGGGCAGTGAATTCCATAAATTAACCACCCTCTTGGTGAAGAAGTTCTTCCTCATCTCAGTTTTAAAAGAGCCCCCCCTTATTCTGCAACTATGTCCCCTAGTTCTAGTTTCCCCGATCATTGGGAACATCCTCGGTGCATCCACCCGATCAAGGCCCCTCACGATCTTATATGTTTCAATGAGATCGCCTCTCATTCTCCTAAACTCCAAAGAGTAGAGCTCCAGCTTACTTAACCTTTCCTCATATGTCAATCCCCTCATTGCAGGAATCAACCTGTCCAAGTCACCCTGCATTCTCATAACATCCTCCTCACTGTTCACACTGCCCCCCAACTTTGTGTCATCTGCAAATTTGCTAACGTTACTTTGTCCAAATCATTGATGTATATTGTAAATAGCTTAGTGGAGCGTCACAACGTCTGGGAAAGCGGATGAAGGCTGCAGCAGAAAATGGTCTCCGGTCGTCTTGGACTCCATGCCACTGGATCCTGACCCAGATCTGTCAAGGACCGTGTGGTGGCTGTCTGTGCACCAGTCTCCCCACGTTAAACATAGTCACGCACAGGCGTCCTCCATATAGGGAATAGCACCCTGGAGACACCCATGGTCAGCCATGACCGAAGGGGGCCTAAGAAGAATCCCAGCTCAACCACAGAGGTTCGGCACTACCATGGACATGTTTTCTAATTGTGTTCCTGCACTGATGTCGTGTTTTTGCAGTGTTTCTCTTTTCAATGTCTAGTATGATTTATCTATAATTTATGGTTTGTGTGTTGTCTGAGTCTGTGTGGCTGCGATGCTGCTGGAATCAAGATTCTACCTATACCTCACGATAATTAGGAAAAATAAGGTTTGGTGCAAAAATGAACAAAAACTGCATTTGCTGGAAATTTGAAAAAGAAATGTGTGACAGTAGCACAGCGATAGAGTTGCTGCCTCACTACGCCCGGGTACGATCCTGACTACGGGTGGTGTCTGTACGGTGTTTGTACGTTCTCCCCGTGACCTTTCCCCAGGTGCTCCGGTTTCCTTCCACACACCAAAGGCATGCAGGTTTGTAGGCTAACTGGTTTCGGTAAAAATTGTCCCTCGTGTGTCGGATGGATTAGTGTACGGGGATCGCTGGTCGGCACGGACAGTCTGCCAAAACGCCTGTTTCTGCACTGTATCTCTAAACTAAACACTAAATATTGTAAATGCACAACCCGTCTAAGTCATTGCTGGGCTCAAGAAGTTACAATAGACAATAGGTGCAGGAGTAGGCCATTCGGCCCTTCGAGCCAGCTAGGTGCGATCAAGACAACCGGTCATTTCAAGGATTTAAGTTTCGAGGATTGTGGATAGTCATAAGTTCTTAAGTCATAGGAGCTGAATCAGGCCGTTCGACCCCTCAAATCTACTCCGCCTTTAAATCTACTCCGCCTTTAAATTTAAATCTGTCTTTTCTTCCCTATTCTCCTGCCTTTTCCCCGTAACCTTTGACTCCCTTACTGATCAAGTACCTGTCAATTTTTTGTTAAACCTACCCAAAGACTTGACCTCCACCACCTGTGGCAATGAATTCCTCAGATGCACCTTACTTTCACCATTCATTCACTGCTTTGAAAAAGATCAGAGATCTTGCTTAAGGCTTGAAAGAGAGGAAGCGATTGACAAAGGTAAAATAGTTGTGGTTCAAATCCCACTAGGCCTCATAACTGAGAAGAAAAGTCATAAGGTAATAAGTGATAGGAGCAGAATTAGGCCATTCGGCCCATCACGTCTACTCCGTCATTCAATCATGGCTGATCTATCTCTCCTAACCCCATTCTCCTACCTTCACCCCATGACTCCTGACACCCGTACTAATCAATAATCTATCTATCTCTGCCTTAAAAATATCCACTGACTTGGCCTCCACAGCCGCCTCTGGCAAAGAATTCCACAGATTCACCAGCCTCTGACTAAAGGCATTCCTCCTCATCTCCCTCCTAAAGGATCGTCCTTTAATTCTGAGTATGACCTCTGGACCTAGACTCTCCCACTAGTGGAAACATCCTCTCCACATCCATTCTATCCAGGCCTTTCACTATTTGGTAAGTCTGGCGGAACTCTCATTCAGAGGACAATGGGTGTGCCATTGGCTACCAAGCAATGTCACAAAAAATCGTGAAGCACAACAAAAAAATATAAATTCTCAATCAGAAAAACTGAAGATACTGGACATCTATAATAAACTCAGAAAATGCTGGAAACATAGAAATAAAGAACTGCAGATGCAGCATAATACACAAAAGGACACAGAGTACTGGAGTAATTCAGCAGGTCAGGCAGCATATCTGGAGAACATGGATAGGTGACTCTTTGGGTCTTGACCCAAAACGTCACCTATCCATGTTCTTCAGAGATGCTGCCTGACCTGCTGAGTTGCTTCAACAATTTGTGACTATTGCGATCGTTTCGCCGAACACCTCCGCTCGGTCCGCATTAACCAACCTGATTTCCCTGTGGCTCAGCACTTCAACTCCCCCTCCCATTCCGAATCCGACCTTTTTGTGCTGGGCCTCCTCCATGGCCAGAGTGAGCACCACCAGAAATTGGAGGAGCAGCACATCATATTCCGCTTGAGCAGTTTGCACCCTACTGGCATGAACATTGACTTCACCAATTTCCCGTAGCCCTTGCTGTCTCCTCCCCTTCTCAGCTCTCCCTTCGCCCTCTGGCTCCTCATCTTCCTTTCTCCTTTCATCTCCCCGCCCCCCCCCACATCAGTCTGAAGACGGGTTTCGGCCCGAAACGTTGCCTATTTCCTTCGCTCCATAGATGCTGCCTCACCCGCTGAGTTAACCAGCACTTTTGTCTACCTTCAATTTTCCAGTATCTGCAGTTCCTTCTTAAACAATTTGTGACTATCGTTGGAATAAACCAGCATATTTGTTCAACGTGGCCTCTGCCCTGTTTCTAAATTGGACGACCTTTATATTGAGGTATCACTATTGTGTATTGTAAAAATCATAGAAATGCTTGGGTTTTGTGGCAAGCAAATAAAATCCAATATTATTTAATTCATAGCTTCAATTCATTCTCGAGACCATAAACTCCAAAGAAATAAACTTCCTTTCAAATGAACGTTAGATTTTGACTTTTATATTGAAGTTGAAATCCTGACAGTGAAGCATTTTACTTACAATCTGAACAACCATTCTGCTAAGCATCAAGGCATAAATAATACTGGTACATTTTTGTACATTGCTCCTTTCAGAAGGATGATGCTTACCTTTGCCCCCAGATATCTTCAAATTTTCTTCAATGTCACGCAGCTTTCGTTCCAAGTCAGCTAACTTGGCAACCTTGAAAAGTAAAATTGCAACTCTTTTTACACAAAGAACTGGCTTGCTGTAGAACACAAATAGTCAAAACTAAATATCAAAACACGCATGTGGTGCAAACAATGATTTGCATCCTTAAATTTAAAGTCAAGTCTAATCATATTTTAGAATTGCAGTGGGGAAACAGGCCCTTCGGCCCACCAAGTCTGTGCGGGAGTTCGGGTGTGCGATTTCATGCGTACACAGACGTCTGGAGCACGTGACGGCATTTGAAGATGGACACAAAATACTGGAGTAACTCAGTGGGACCGGCAGCATCTCTGGAGAGAAGGAATGGGTGACGTTTCAGGTCGGGACCCTTCTTCAGACCTCTCAACTTCAGAAGTTGGTCCATGAAACGTCACCCATTCCTTCTCTGAAGAGGTGCTGTCTGTCCCTCTGTGTTACTCCAGCATTTTGTGTCTATCTTTGGTTTGAACCAGCATCCGCAGTTCCTTCCTACACCACCTGCCCCTCCACCTATCTTTGTATCATCCGCATCCGACTCTCAACAGGTGAAACGGGTGCCAGAGTATTGATGCCAGAGCTTACATAGAAACATAGAAACAAGGTGCAGGAGGAGGCCCTTCGGCCCTTCGAGCCATTCATTGTGATCATGGCTGATCGTCCCCAATCAATAACCCGTGCCTGCCTTCTCCCCATATCCCTTGACTCCACTAGCCCCTAGAGCTCTATCTAACTCTCTCTTAAATCCATTCAGTGGCCTCCACTGCCCTCTGTGGCAGGGAATTCCATAAATTCACAACTCTCTTGGTGAAAACGTTTTTTCTCACCTCAGTCTTAAATGACCTCCCCTTTATTCTAAGTGTGGCCCCTGGTTCGGGACTCGCCCAACATTGGGATCATTTTTCCTGCATCTAGCTTGTCCAGTCCTTTTATAATTTTATATGTTTCTATAAGAACCCCCTCATCCTTCTAAACTACAGTGAATACAAGCCTAGTCTTTTCAATCTATCATATGACAGTCCCGCCATCCCAGGGATCAATCTCGTGAACCTACGCTGCACTAGCTCGATCACAAGGATGACCTTCCTCAAATTAGGAGACCAAAACTGTACCCAATACTCCAGATGTGGTCTCACCAGAGCCCTATACAACTGCAGAAGAACCTCTTTACTCTTATACTGAAATCCTCTTGTTATGAAGGCCAACATTCCATTAGCTTAAGTCAGAAATAATCAGCGGCTCTTTGTTGCTGTCCTGATCGAGCACATCCTTTGGTGCGCTTCTGAATTTCCACCCACATAGTCAGTTGCTGAGCACGTAATTAAAAGAAAGCATTTGAGCTTTACCAGCGAGTCATAGGTGTCCGCTTTCTCCTCAATTTTCCCAGCTTTCTTCATTCTGTTGAATCGTTTCTTTTCGATGGCTCCCGTCCGGTCTAGGAAGGTATCTTCATCGCTGTCATAGAAATCCTCAGCCTCCCAGTTTTTAGACTTGCGCTTCCGGGAAACTGGTCACAAAGAAACAAAGCGTGAGCCTCTTGCTAAAGAGTTTGGGCAGAAAATCTACACGAAACGTACACCTTTTTGCTTTTATTGTCACATGTGCAAAGTGCAAACGCAGTGTGAAATTATTTTCTTTCAAACAGTCCAGTACGGTATTGCCATAGCTCAGCACATCCCTGATTTTAGCAAAGTGTATGGAAATGGTTTACTAATCCCTCTCTTCTTACTCTCTGGTCGAGTTGCTGCCTCGCAGGACCAGAGATCTGGGTTGGAGTCTGATTTCACCTGTGAGTCGTTCACCTGTGATTGAATTACACACGTGCTAAACTGATGAGAATATTTTTGTTTTTTATGGAAGCCAATTAACATACAAACCTGCATGTTTTTGGAGTGTGGGAGAAAACCGGAGCACCCGGTTAAAACCCGTGCGGTCACGGGGAGAAACGTACAAACTCCGTACAGACAGTGCCCGTAGTCAGGATTGAACCGGCGTCTCTGGCGCTGTAAGGCAGCAACTCTACCGCTGCGCCACCAGTAATAATGGACAGGGAGCATTTGTCAATCCTTTGAACTCGGGTATATTTGTGCACGGATGATAAATGGAAAGCATCTAACCAGAGAACTTTGAGGTAAACCTTTATTGATTTGAGGAAACAATGACCAATAGAGAGCAGACTGTGGCTTCCCGTGGCTAGTGCTCAGATATTTCACGGTTAGTGCTTCATTAACCAACCTATCGCAAGGGAATTGTTACATCCGTTATCCACTGAGAGTAGGGAAGATTCAAACAAGGGGACATGACTTGAGAATTAAGGGACAGAAGTTTAGGGGTAACATGAGGGGGAACTTCTTTACTCAGAGAGTGGTGGCTGTGTGGAATGAGCTTCCAGTGAAGGTGGTGGAGGCAGGTTCGTTTTTATCATTTAAAAATAAATTGGATAGTTATATGGACGGGAAAGGAATGGAGGGTTATGGTCTGAGCGCAGGTATATGGGACTAGGGGAGAATACGTGTTCGGCACGGACTAGAAGGGTCGAGATGGCCTGTTTCCGTGCTGTAATTGTTATATGGTTATTATATGGTTACATGGGTCGCACGTCTATTTTGAGTCAATAAGCTGTGATAATTATGGTGACTGTTATAGAGTCATACAGTGTGGAAACAGGCCCTTCAGCCCAACTTTCCCACAACAGTCAACAGGTCCCAGTTACACTAGTCCTACCTGCCAGCTTTTGGTTCATATCCCTCCAAACTAGTCCTATCCATGTACCTGTCTCACTGTTTCTTAAATGTTGGGATAGTCCCAGCCTCAACTAACTCCTCTGGCAGCTTGTTCCATACACCCACCACCCTTTGTGTGAAAAGGTTACCCCTCGGATTCCTATTAAATGTTTTCCCCTTCACCTTGAACCTATGTCCTCTGGTCCTCGATTCCCCTACTCTGGGCAAGATTCCTCTCATGATTTTGTATATTGTTATTTCTTTGAGAACCAGTAATCGGTTTTCAGGCAACTGAACCATCCCACCAACAACTAGCGAGCGGTCCTGAGCTACTATCTATCACATTGGAGACTATCGGACTATCTTTAATCAGACTTCACGTTACAGTACTTTATCTTGCACTAAACGTTATTTATCATGCATCTGTACACTGTGGATGGCTCGATTGTAATCATGTATAGTCTTTCCTCTGACTGGTTAGCACGCAATAAAAAAGCTTTAAGGGCCCGTCCCACTTGGCCGTCATTTGCGCCTCATTTACGTGTCATATATAAAATAGGTCGACTCGTCGTTACGCGCGATGTCGCGCGTCATCGCGTCAAATCACGCGTCATCGTGCGTCTGGTGCGCGTGACGTCATTAGAATACCCTGCGGCGCGCGGCGCCGCATGGCTACGCACGGTGATGTAACCATGCGTCATCACGCAATATACGTGAGACGTCGGGACGCCAGCATGCGACGCCAATGCGTCAGCGTACGTACCCAATGTGTCAGCGTGCGTACGCGATACGTCACGCAGGTGGCGAGCGAAAATTTAATGCAGCACGAAATCCTGGAGCGCCGCGCAATACTGCGCACAACTCCACACTCATGCACGCCTCTCCATGTGCCCGTCCCGCGCTACCCACACGCTACCCGTGCATCACAATGCGACGACCACATTTTTGGAGGTCGCGTAAATGGGACGCAAATGACGGCCAAGGGGGACAGGCCCTTTACACTGTACCTCAGTACACGTGACAATAAACTAAACTAAATTAAACCAAACATGCTCTATTCCTTGTCCCTTTGGACAGCTGTAACTTTATTACAATCTTGCACACTTCCCTCCGCTGGAATCTAGGAGTAGTTCTAATTGCTTGGGCATGTTAAAGATTTCTGCTGTAACCATATAACCATATAACAATTACAGCACGGAAACAGGCCATCTCGGCCCTACAAGTCCGTGCCGAACAATTATTTTCCCTTAGTCCCACCTGCCTGCACTCATACCATAACCCTCCATTCTCATCCATTTGCCTATCCAATTTATTTTTAAATGATACCAACGAACCTGCCTCCACCACTTCCACTGGAAGCTCATTCCACACCGCTACCACTCTCTGAGTAAAGAAGTTCCCCCTCATGTTACCCCTAAACTTCTGTCCCTTAATTCTCAAGTCATGTCCTCTTGTTTGAATCTTCCCTATTCTCAAAGGTAAAAGCTTGTCCACATCAACTCTGTCTATCCCTCTCATCATTTTAAAGACCTCTATCAAGTCCCCCCTTAACCTTCTGCGCTCCAGAGAATAAAGACCTAACTTATTCAACCTTTCTCTGTAACTTAGTTGTTGAAACCCAGGCAACATTCTAGTAAATCTCCTCTGTACTCTCTCTATTTTGTTGACATCCTTCCAATAATTGGGCGACCAAAATTGTACACCATACTCCAGATTTGGTCTCACCAATGCCTTGTACAATTTTAACATTACATCCCAGCTTCTATACTCAATGCTCTGATTTATAAAGGCTAGCATACCAAAAGCTTTCTTTACCACCCTGTTTATATGAGATTCCACCTTTAAGGAACTATGCACGGTTATTCCCAGATCCCTCTGTTCAACTGCATTCTTCAATTCCCTACCATTTACCATGTATGTCCTGTAGTAACTAATAAATTCATTCATGACATGTGGGTGTCAGGAACAAGGTCTACATTGATTGCCATGGTGTTAATTGTCTTTGAGAAGATGGTGGTAAACTGTTTTATTGAGCCGTTGCAATTCACATGGTGTTGTTGTTTGGTGGGTTGCTCCGGGAATTTGATCCAGTGATGGTAAAAAGTCCTACAAGCACAGAAACAGGCCCTTTGGCCCAACATGCCCCATCCACACTAGTCCCACCTGCCAGTGTTTGGCCGTATCCCTCTAAACCTTTCCTAATGCTTATACCGAACCTGCACATTCATTTCAAGAGGGCTAGAATACAAAAACTGGGATGCAATGCTGAGGCTCTATAAGGCGCTGGTCAGGCCACATTTGGAGAATTGTGAGCAATTTTGGGCATTTCTGAGGAAGGATGTGCTGGCTCAGGAGAGGATCCAGAGGAGGTTTACAAGAATGATCCCAGGAATGAGTGGGTTAACCTATGAGTGTTTGACAGCACTGGGCCTGCACTCGCTGGAGTTTAGAAGAATAAGGGACTTATTGAAACATACCGAATAGTGAAAGGCATGGATAGAGTGAATGTGGAGAGGATGTTTCCACTAGAGTCTAGGATTAGAGGTCATGGCTTCAGAATTACAGGGCATTCCTTTAGGAATATGAGGAGGAATTTCTTTGGTCAGAGGGTGGTGAATATGTGGATTTTTTCCCCCTCAGAAGGCTGTGAAGATCAAGTCAATGGGTATTTTTAAGGCAGAGATAAATAGATTTTACTTCGGAGTCACGTGAGTGACTACGTGAAGAACCCCGCCAGGACGCATGCGTGTCATATCACTACACGCATTGCAACGAGTCACAGCAGGGGGAACGACGTTCCCTTAGCGGCAACATTTGAAAGCCAGGAACAGCAGGTAAGGAGACTCTGCGTTCCAGAATTTGAAAGTCGGGAACAGCAGGTAAGAAGACTCTGCGTTCCTTTCACTTACCTTTTAGGTGGAGACATGGAGGCTGCGGGAGAGCTGGCGGGGGAGAACCGCGGAGTAGCGGGCAGCCGGCAGCAGCACGCTAATCTCCCGTAATGGGAACAGCTGTGCCCGACTTTCGCTCCCGACTCGCTTCCGCACCGGGCCCGGCCGGGCGGGAGAGGGAAGCAAAAACTAATGTTCCCCGCGCTGGTTTTTTCACAGGAGGGGAAGCTGGACAAAGTAGTGTCCACAAGTGCTGCTAGTGAAGCTGGCTGGGCAGGACCGCGGAGTCGCGGGCAGCCGGCAGCAGCAGCCAAAGGCACGCTATTCTCCCATAATGGGAACAGCTGTGCCCGACTTTAGCTAGCGACTCACTCCCGCACCGGGCCGGGCGGGAGAGGGAAGCAAAACTAATGTTGCCCGCGCTGGTTTCACAGGGGGGGAAGCTGGACAAAATAGTGTCCACAAGTGCTGCTAGGAAACTGGCTGGGGAAGACCGCGAAGTTGCGGGAGCCAGCAGCAGCTGAAGGCACAAGTCCCGTAAGGGATCAGCTGTGCCGACTTTTGGTCCCGCGCCGGCCAGAACACCACAGCCGGGCGGGAGACTATTTAAATGGGGCCGTTGACTTTTGGAAAAGTCAATAACGGCAGCAGACGGGTTCACCCGTAGCGACAATTTTACCCTGGACCTGCAGGTAAGAGCTGCGGTCTTTTTGTGTTTTTACCATGCTGATTTCAGGTGGAGAAACCAACGGGCTGCGACAAAGCTGGTGGGCTAGATGGGATCAGCTGTGCCCGGTGTCGCCTCCACACCGGCCATATCCACTCCACGGAAGGGCAGTAAGGACAAAGCTGGAGAAGGAGGACCGCGGAGCAGCGGGCAGCCAGCAACAGCCAGCGGCACTCGGATCACCGATAGTGGGATCAGCTGTACCCGATGTCGCCTCCGCACCGGCCAGATCCACGCGGCCGGGCGGAAAGGCTAGACCCAAAACAAACAAGGTCGTGGACTCAGAGGAGTCTGACTTTGAACAACCGCGGGCGGCCAGCGCCCGAGAGCGCTGGAGCCGGATGGAGCGGTGTAGGGAGCTTTGCTCCAACGTGACAGACGAGATGGAGATGGAGTCGGGTCACTGTGGGCCCTATGATAAACCCACAGCAGTACCTCTTGAAGGGCTGCACAGTGCTTCTACCTCATCAGAGGGGTGCACTGCGGGTCAGTTCTGGGCTGACCTGGAAGAGGGGTCCGCAGAAGGAAAGACAAGTGTGCGGGGGGTGCAGGAACAAGAGAACCTACTGGAACCCACTACGGCCAAAGACAGCACCCCCACGCACCCACCAGCAGAACTGGTGAAAGCTCGAAGGTCCGGTACCCAAAACATGAGTCTTTTTAGGCCATGGCCCAGGCTGGCCTTCTTGGAAGATGCGGGGACCTCCAACGCCAACCAAACCGAAAATCCAGACCCAGTGCGACAACAGCAGCGAAGAACCTACAAAAAGTAAACCTGCCACTGGTAACTATGGAGGTAGGTGGGTCTGGTTCCCTACAATATACAGGGAGCACGGAGATTGGGTGGAGATTACACTCTTTTCTGAATGCATGAAGCATGATAACAACCGATACTTACATCTAAAGCAGTATCCAGGGATATACAATAGAGTTTATACACAAGTACAGCCCTCCAGTTCAACATATACTGAACCGAATGTTCGTGTCTTCTGATAAAGGAAAATCAAAAGCGCATGCTGAACTGAAGCGGCTTTACATAAAAGGTGTAATTGAGAAAACTCAACACGAACCATTAGAATTCGTGTCCAATATATTTATCAAAAACAAAAAAGATGATGGTTATCGCATCATCATAGATCTGACAAAATAGATACCTTTGTTACTGCTTAACAATTAATTTCCAAAGGTTAGTTCAATGGCCAGCATCGATTTAAAAGATGCTTACCATTCAGTGCCTATACGAGGTGACCACAGATGTTACTTAAAATTCAACTGGATGGGACAACTGACAGTATAAAGCACTGCCAAATGGGTTATCATCAGCCCCAGGCTGTTTCACAAAAATTTTGAAACCAGCACTAGCGTTTCTACGGAAACGTACACACATGGTCATGGCATATTTAGATGACATACTCATTGTGGGCAAAACTTTGGAATTGGCCAAACAAACTGTAACAACCACAAAAAAGTTATTTGGAAAACTGGGATTCATTTTTCATCCAGTTAAATCTAAACTAACGCCTTCCACTACTATGGACTATCTGGGGTTTCACCATTGACTCAGTTCACAAGTCGGTGACTCTGCCTAAGGGAAAGGCTAGAGATTTAATAGAGGCTTGCAATAACCTCACTGACATCAGCAAACCATCCATCAGATTGGTAGCAAAAGTAATTGGCAAAATGGTGGCTGCATTTCCAGCCACACAATTTGGACCTCTACATTACCTAAACTTACAGAGAGCAAAAATACAAGCACTCTAAATTATGCAGGTCACTTTGACAGACCTATGAAACTACCAATCAAGCTAAAATGGAACTAAAATGGTGGATAGATAACATCTGGCTTTGTTCCAATCCAATCATTGTCAGTAACCCTTCCATGGTACTACAAACTGATGCCAGTGCACTTGGGTGGGGAGCCACCAATACCAATACCACCGTGGTAGCATACATTGACCACAGGGTGGAAACAAATCGACATCATGTGACAATCTGGCTATACAATTTGGCAATGGTGTATCCAGAGAGATATTTGGATATCAGCCACTTACCTACCAGGATTCAGTGGCAGACACCAGGTCACGCAAATTTAATGAAAACACCAAATGGATGTTGAATAAAATAGTATTTGCTGATATCACAGCAAATATGGAACACCAGATATCGATTTATTCGCATCCAGACTTAACCACCAGTTATCAAATTATGTTTCATGGGAACCAGACCCTGGGGCAGCGGCGACAGATGCATTTTCGCTGCATTGGGGGGGGGGGGGGGGAATTGTTTATTTACGCATTCCCTCCTTTTCCTGCCTCATCAGTCGGGTATTAAGGAAATACAACAAGACTCTGCATCTGGTATTGGTAGTACCCGATTGGCCTACACAACCATGGTTCCCAGTGGTATCAAACATGGTATCAGAGACATGAACATCCCGTCTGTTCTGGAATATCTAGCAGGCCTCCACTATGATGAGGGGCTCAGTTACAGTGCCATCAACTGCGCCAGAAGTGCCCTATCGACTTACCTATGGCAGGGGACAGAGCATTACACTGTTGGGACTCACCCACTGGTACAAAACTTATGAGGGGAATTTTTAATACTATCCCCAAGAACCAGATACTCCCAAATATGGGATGTAAGAATAATCCTGAAGATGCTCAGGAATTGGCCTCCAGCAACAGTTCTGTCCCTACACAGACTGACATTAAAACAGTCATGCTAATGGTATTGGTCACGGCACAGAGGATACAGTCACTGCAAAAACTAGACTGGACAACATGACTTCCTCAACAGAAAATATTAAGTTTCATATTTATGAGTTAGTAAGCAGAACAGAACAGAACAGAAAGGGATCAGCAGGCCTTAATATACAATTAGGTCATACCCAACAGATGACCGTCTGTAAGACATCTGTCGTTATACATGGAGAAAACGAATATCCTAAGAGGCAATGAAAAGGCACATTTTGGTCAGCCACTAGCAACCACACAAAAGAGTGACGGTCCAGACCATCTCAAGATGGCTGAAACAGGTGCTAACACAGGCTGGGGTGGATACTAATATTTTAAAATCTCTTTCCACCAGGGCTGCAGCTACATCGGCAGCAATACAGTTGGATGTACCAATGGACCAAATCCTCAAGGCAGCAGGATGGTCTGGAGGGGAAAACATTCCAATTATTTTATAATAAACCAGTAATGAAACCTGGAACGTTTGCAGAAACAATTTTAAGTTCTGTAAATTAATTTAAACCCATAAAAAGGGGTTATAAATTTGTGTTAACAAATTTTATGATTTCAATGTTGAATTCATGTCCAAATTATGTTAACACAATTCCTCCCACAGTCAAGGCAGACGTGATGCATGGACTCGTTTCCACGGCATGAAATCACAGAGCTTTAAAATCTTCACGTAGTCACTCACATGACTCCGAAGTAAAATAGTAAGATTAAACGAGAACTTACCAGTTTGAAGTTTGATCTGTATTTTATGAGGAGTTACGATGAGGGATTACGTGCCCTCCGCTCCCACCCTGATCATATACTTAACTGGTATCTCTTCTCTAATCTTACTATGTACTAAAATTGTACAAGGCATTGGTGAGACCAAATCTGGAGTATGGTGTACAATTTTGGTCGCCCAATTATAGGAAGGATGTCAACAAAATAGAGAGAGTACAGAGGAGATTTACTAGAATGTTGCCTGGGTTTCAACAACTAAGTTACAGAGATAGGTTGAATAAGTTAGGTCTTTATTCTCTGGAGCGCAGAAGGTTAAGGGGGGACTTGATAGAGGTCTTTAAAATGATGAGAGGGATAGACAGAGTTGATGTGATCAAGCTTTTCCCTTTGAGAATAGGGAAGATTCAAACAAGAGGACATGACTTCAGAATTAAGGGACAGAAGTTTAGGGGTAACATGAGGGGGAACTTCTTTACTCAGAGAGTGGTAGCTGTGTGGAATGAGCTTCCAGTGGAAGTGGTGGCGGCAGGTTCGTTGGTATCATTTAAAAATAAATTGGATAGGCATATGGATGAGAAGGGAATGGAGGGTTATGGTATGAGTGCAGGCAGGTGGGTCTAAGGGAAAAAAGTTGTTCGGCACGGACTTGTAGGGCCGAGATGGCCTGTTTCCGTGCTGTAATTGTTATATGGTTATATGGTTATATGTTTAGTCATTACAGTTATCTGTGATTTCACACCGCTGCTTTGAAGAATGACACGCATGCGTCCTGGCGGGGTTCTTCACGTAATCCCTCATCGTAACTCCTCATAAAATACAGATCAAACTTCAAACTGGTAAGTTCTCGTTTAATCTTACTATTCTTGATCAGTCAGGGGTTAGGTGGAGAAGGCAGACGAATGGGGTTAGGAGGGAGAGATAGATCAGCCATGATTGAATGGAGAAGTAGACTTGATGGGCTAAATGACCTAATTCTGCTCCTATCATTTATGACCTACCTGACCTAGAGCAGGTTGAAGGAGCAATGATAAATTTTGAAGACATCACAGATAAGTTGTTGTGGAGGATGGACTACACTGTAATACCTGCCCCTCCCCCACCCTATACACCCTGCTAGTTCCACTGTTCATAGGGTCACCGAGTGATACAGTGTGGAAACAGGCCCTTTGTCCCAACTTGCTCACACCGGCCAGCAATGTCCCAGCTACTCTAGCCTCATCTGCCTATGCTTGGTCCATATCCCTCCAAACCCATCCTATATTTAGTCAGAGGGTGGTGAATCTGTGGAATTCATTACCACAGAGGGCTGTGGAGGACAATTCAGTGGATATTTGTAAGGCAGAGATAGAAAAATTCTTGATTAGAACGGGTGTCAAGGGTTATGGGGAGAAAGCAGGAAAAATGGGATTAGGAGACTGAGATCAGCCATGATTGAATGGTGGAGTAGACTCGATGGCCTAATTATACTTCTATAACTTGTGAACTTATGAAACTTGCCCCCTTATCGGAGGTAAATAAAAGTATAAAAGACCGGCATGGGTTGGCGGGCCAGAACCCATGTCTGTGAGCGGATGGCGGGTCACAGACCGCGGGCCAGCGGTCGGAAAAAGACCACGCTGTGCCCGCTGCTGAAGCGCCGGGCCACACTCTGGAAAAGGCCGCACCAATCCTTGGTGTTAGGCTGCGAGGGTGGCGGCATGGAAAAAGTCACCTCTCCGTGGAGGAGGCGACCTAAGCGGTTCCTCCTTACCCCCCCCCACACCACCCCCCACACAAGACACACCAAGAAACACTAAAACAAACATTTGGACATACTAAAAAAAACAAAAAAAGGAGAAATGACTAACACGCTGCTGGCAGGGCAGCTGTCTCGCAGCGCCCCCACCGACCTTTGTTACTAATACATACTAACTACATTAGTAATTAGAAATAATACATAACTTAGTAATAATACATACTAATAATACATACTAACTAGTGTGACACGGTGTTGTTTATCGCATTAGTTTTCACGTGTTTTTCAATTAGTTTTCTGCAGTTCCCAGATCCCTTGCGTGCCCCAGGACTGGCTGCAGTTCCCAGGTCGCCTGCTCCTGGACTGGCTTTAGCGCCCAAGTCGAGAAAACTAATTAGGGGAAAAAAAATGACCTCTGATTTAGAAGGGCCTAAGGGGAAACCTGTTCATCCAGAGAGTGGTGAGTACATAGAATGCACTGCAAGAGAGAGTGATATAAGGAGAATCGCTGACAGCATTGTATCTGGACCAGCACTTTAATCACCGTGACACAGAAGGCCACGGGCTAAGAGCTGGAGGACAGAATTATTACAGATGGATTCCCAATAGTGGTGTGGATGCGATGGACCGAATGACCCAGTCCCACGCTGTGTGACTCTGTGATAAGTCAGGATGGCATCAGACCGGAGGGAAATCTGGAGAAAATAGATTTATTTCCAAATAAAAGAAAACATATCTTTTGCCCTTGATCTTCTGATGGACTATCTAAGAATGGTTGCAAGTTACTGTGGTATGCATTGCTAAGGCACCTACACACTGCAGCCTTGATGCACCATTGATGGAGGATGCAAATGTTTTAGATGGAGGACCTGTTTCAATCACCTAGATACTTTGTCCTGATGATCTTTCATTTAGTTTAGACAGATTGACACAAAAATTGCTAGAGTAACTCAGCGGGACAGGCAGCATCTCTGGAGAGAAGGAATGGGTGATGTTTCGCGTCGAGACCCTTCTTCAGACTAGTTTGGTTTAGAGGTACAGCGTGGAAGCAGGCCTTTTGGCCCATCGAGTCCGGGCCGACTGGCAATTCCCGTATTCTAGCACTATCCTACACACTAGGGACAATTTACAATTCTTAACAAAGCCAATTAACCTGGAAACCTATACATTGTTGGAGTGTGGGAGGAAACCCAAGCACCTGGAGAAAGCCCACGCAGTCACAGGGAGAACGTACAAAACTCCGTACAGACAGCACCCGTAGTACTGCTGTGCCACTGGGCTACCCTTGAACTATAGAAACAGACCTGTACAGCACAGGAACAGATTCTTCTGCCCACATGGCCTGCATCCAACATGATGTCAAGATAAACTAATCTCCTCTGCCTGCACTTGATCCACATCCATGTGCCTATCCAAAGGCCTCTGAGAGACCACAAGTTATCTGCCTCCAACACCACCCTGGCAGTGTATTCTTGGCACCCACTATTCACTGTGGAAAACAACTTACCCTGCACATCCCATAAGGTCATAAGTGATAGGAGCAGAATAAGGCCATTCGGCCCATCATGTCTACCCCGCCACTCAATCATGGCTGATCTATCTCTCCCCCCTAACCCCATTCTCCTGCCTTCTCCCCATATCCCCTGACACCCGCACTAATCAAGAATCTATCTATCTCTGCATTAAAAATATCCATGAACTTGGCCTCCACAGCCTTCTCCTTCAAACTTTGCCCCTCCCACCTTAAAGCTCTGCCATCTAGTCTTTGGCATTTCCCCCCTGGGATAAAGGTTCTGACTGTCTATGCCTCTCATACTTCTGAACGTGGCTATTGTGAAATTTCACTCATCCAGGATTTGTACTTTTCACATACCTAACATATTTTACAGATAGTAAGGAGGTTTTGGGAAATCAGCAGGCAAGTTTCAGAACACCCAAGCCTTGATGTGGCTCTTGAAGTTTTGTAAGTGATAGGTCAAGTTAACTGTCTGGGCAATGGGACTTGCAGGATGTTGATGGTGGAGGATTTAATGCAATTATAATAGCACTGAATATCAAGAGGCATTAAACTTTTTGTCGTGGAAGATGCCAAATTGTTGCAAATTGGACTTCCCACTTCAAAGCACAACTATGAACTTTCTTCAGATCTTACTACATTCAGGCACACATGGTTACAGAGATCTAATCTTTCTTCGCAAGTGTCTGAATACAATTGCGGTCAAATGTTTTTAAAGTCACACTAAACCAGTATCTTAGTAGACTTTAGACTTTACTTTAGAGATACAGCGTGGAAACAGGTCCTTCCGCCCACTAAGTCTGGGTCGACCAGCGATCATACCGTACACTAGCACTATCCTACAAACTAGGGACAATTTACAATTTTACATAATACAATACAATACAATACAATACAATTTATTTGTCATTTGAACCCCATTGAGGTTCAAACAAAATGTTGTTTCTGCAGTCATACACACAAGAAAGAACCAAGACACAACACAATTTACACAAACATCCATCACAGCGCATCTCCTCATCGCTGTGATGGAAGGCAAAGACTTATCTCTCCCCTGCACTTCCCATTCCCCTCCCGATGTCAGAGTCAAAGTCAAAGCCATTAACGCCACGCCGGGTGATGCAAGGTGTTGGAGCCCCCGGCAGGCGCTAGCGAAGTCCCGCAGCCATTCCAAGCCACGCCGGGCGATGATGTAAGGCCCCGCTCCAGGTACTCTTCAACCCCGCAACTCGGGCGGGTGAAGTCGCCGTTGCGGAAGCCCCGAAAAACGGTCTCCCAGCAGGGACCCGCGGGCTCCCGGTGTCACCGTCCACCAGACCTGCAGTTGGAGCCTCCGAATCTCCGGGGTCAGGTCGCAGCCGAGCGGCACCACCGCTCCACCCGCTCCGAACTCGGCCAGCTCCACGATGGTGAGTAGGTCTGCAGGCTCCGCGACTGGAGCCTCAGGTCGTTCCTGCCGGAGGCCGCTCCACGGTGCTCGGTCCCAACGACAACGGAGACCCGACAGAGAAAAGGTCGGGTTCTCCGTGCAGGAGATAGATTTAAAAAAGTTTCCCCCACCCCCCGCCCCCCACACACATACACAAAAAAAAAGAATAAAAACTCCATTCAAACGAGACAAAAAATAATAAAAAGACAGACGGACTGCAGAGGCCGCTGCGACGTGAGTCGCGCCGCCCACCGCCCACCTGTCCTATCCATGTACCTGTCTAACTGTTTCTTAAACGATGGGATAGTCCCTGCCTCAACTACCTCCTCTGGCAGCTTGTTCCACCCTTTGTGTGAAAAAGTCACCCTCAGATTCCTATTAAATCTTTTCCCATTCACCTTGAACCTATGTCCTCTGGTCCTCGATTCCCCTACTCTGGGCAAGAGACTTTGTGCATCTACCCGATCTATTCCTCTCATGATTTGGTACACTGTTATTTCTTTGTGAACCAGTAAACCGTTTTTGGTCAACTGAATCATCCCACCAACAACTAGCGGGCGGTCCTGAGCTACTATCTATCTTATTATAAACTCTCGGACTATCTGTAATCAGACTTTACGTTACAGGACTTTATCCTGCACTAAATGTTATCTATCATGCATCTGTACGTTGTGGATGGCTCGATTGTAATCGTGTATAGTCTTTCCGCTGACTGGTTAGCACGCAACAAAAAAGCTTTACACTGAACCCCGGCACACATGACAATAAACTAAACTAAATTTTATCCAAACCTTCAATCCTTGTCCCTTTGGACAGCTCTTATGATCTTATACACCTTTATAAGATCACCCCTTATCCTCCTGCGCTCCATGGAATAGAGACCCAGCCTACTCAACCTCTCCCTATAGCTCATACCCTCTAGTCCTTAAGTCACTACTTAAACCTTCCACCTGTGCTGTAAAAGAAACAGGTCTCTTTGTTCAGTAGAATTATATTACAAAATCCAGACACATATAATTTGTTCACTTGGATTTTTTTTTTGTGAATATTCATGAGAAGCAGTGTCTGAGTTAACTTTTCAAATCTTTATAAGTGCTCCAGGAAAAGGGAACTTGATACACACTTCACACAAATGGCTTAAACATAATATGTGATTAATAATCCATTTCAATTCAGTTTCAATTCATCCCCTGTGTTACTGAAGTAATGGGGCCAAGGAAAGAGCGTTCACGTCGCGGCCCTGTTTCAACCAATCTTTCCACCACCACGCACAAGAAGCACAAGAAGCGCAAGACAGACACCATTGTGCAGATGCCGAGAAGTGTGTTCAGCTGGCTGAACAACTTCTAATCTTGTGTGTGGACTCGATAAGAAGAAGACTGAAGTAATGTAGAGGGTTGCTTGTGGAGGAAGGAACTGCAGATGCTGGTTTAAACTGGATAGACACAAAATGCTGGAGTAACTCAGCGGGTCAGGCAGCTTCTCCGCAGAAAAGGAATGCGTGACGTCTCGGGTCGAGACCCTTCTTCAGACCGACAATCACGGGACAGGGAAACAAGAGATATAGACGGTGATGTAGAGATATATAGAACAAATGAATGAAAGGTGCAAAAAAAGTAACAATGACAAAGGAAATGGCATTGTTAGCTATTTGCTAGGTGAGAACGAAAAGCTGGTGTGACTTGAATGGGGGGAGGGACGGAGAGAGAGGGAATGCAGGGGTTAATTGAAGTGAGAGAAATCAATATTCATACCCCTGGGTTGTAAGCTGCCCAAGCGAAATATGAGATGCTGTTCCTCCAATAAAGAAGTTTGCTTTATCTTTTAGAAAATAAACAAAGTATGAAATGCTGCTCCCAACTCTGATCTTCTGGGTCCAACAAGAGTATGATATTATTAATCGGCTGACCAAGACTTTATTTTAGTAAACTTTGCAGTCTTTTCATTTCAAAAATGAATGAGCTACTTCAATGTTCCTAGTGCCGCAACAGGTCAGCGGCAGTCTCCATCTCCCTGGCCCCACATTCATTCCTGGAACATCTCGACTACAAGACGCCTATGTCAGACTTCCATTCATTGACAGAAGCTCTGCTTGCAACACCGTCATTCCAACCAGACTATCTCCAATCTCCTGGACCTTGGACTCAACGCTCACCTCGACAAGTAGAGCCTTGACTTCCTGACCCATAGACCGCAATCTGCAATGATCAGCGATGAAATCATCTCCATAATTCTCCACCCAATGATGCATTCTCAGCCCCGCACTCTACCTGCTTTACACTGACGACTGTGCAGCCAAATTGTGCCCTAACTCCATTTACAAGTTTGCAGATGATACCACCATTGTGGGCTTCATCAATAGCCATTAGGTTATTAAACACCACCAAATAAGCCCTCAACCACATAGACTTGGGGCATTGTTTTTGTCCTTTTACACTTTTATTGTTTGTTACGTACACATATATGTATGCATGAATGGATGGCTGTTCTAATTAGGAATAGCAGAAGACGGATTTAAGAATATTTCATATGTATATATATATATATCTATATTACTAAAAGTCTGATCTTGACCGCTTTTGGCCCACTGTGCTGCGATTTCCGAGAGAACGCCGCCACCTACAGCCGTCATTTTTGGCCACCTCGATCAGAGCCCACGTCTGTCTTCCTGGACCAGAGTATTTTTCCCATCGATGAAAAATCAGAGAGAAATTAATGTTTTTTTAAAAATTCACCATTCTCTCTGCTGCCCCTGCTGGAGGGAGGGGGAGGGACTATAAAACCAGGAAGTGGTGTGCCTCAATCAGTCTCTGCAAGCTGGAGGGCACTCTGAGCTCTGAATGACACTGAACAAATGTCTACACAACTGTGAGTAAGTACCCTTAATGTGGTTTGAAAATGAAAATATGGTTAGTTTGAAGTAAAAAAGCACTGCCTGCAAATGGTTGTTGGGGGGGTTTGGGTTGAAGTAAAAAGGCACTCTCTCTCTCTCTCCCCACATCTCTCTCCCTATCCCTCTCTCTTTCTCTCTCTCTCCCTTTCCCTCTCTCTCTCTCCCCTCCTCTCTCCCCATCCCCCCTCTCCTCTCTCTCCCCCTCTCCTCTCCCCCCTCTCCTCTCCCCCATCTCCTCCCCCCTCTCCTCCCCCACTCTCCTCCCCCCTCACCTCTCTCCCCCTTTCCTCTCCTCTCCCCCCTCTCCTCCCCTCTCCCCCCCTCTCCTCTCCCCCCTCTCTCTCTTCCCTCTCTCTTTCTCTCCCATCTTTTTCTCCCCCTCCTCCCCTCCATCCCCCCCCCACCGTCCCTCCCCTAATCCCCCCTCCCCTCCACACCCCTACCCCCTTCCCTCTACCCTCCCTCCCCCTCCCTGCTCCCCCCTCTCTCCCCCCCTCTATCCCCCCCCCTCCCCCCCCTCTATCCCCCCCACCCTCTCTCCCCCCTCCCCTCTTCCCTCCACCCTCTCCGCTCCCCACCTCTCCCCCTCACCCCCCTCTCAGCACCACCCTCTCTCTCCCCCTCACTCTCCCCCTCTCTCTCTCCTCCCCTCCTCCCCCACCTTTCCCCTCTCACCCACCCTCCCTTTTCTCCTCCTCTCCACCCCCTCTCAATCTTGTCCCTCTCTCTGTGTCTATGTCTCTCTCTCTGTCTCTGCCCCTTCTCTCTCTGCCCTAACTCTCTACCCCCCCCCCCCCCCCCTCTCTAGATGTGACTGCAAGTTGGGGGCTATGCGTCAGTAGATAGGGTAATTATGGGGTAAAAGGACCAAATTAATAATATTAATATGATATCAAGGGGGGTAATTAGCATGAGTGCGGGAGGGGGGGGGGGGATAGTGTGTGTGACACTGCATGCCGCCTGCCCCCCCCCACAACCGCACGTTGGGGGAACAGACCCAACGGGTCTGCACTTGGTCTAGTATATATATAAAGATGTGTATGTATACATCTATATATATATCTATATACTTTTAAAAATCTGTGTGTGTGTGTGTGTGTTTGTTTGTGGGTGTATGTCAGATTAGATTTTCAGATTAGAGTTTTGGCTTTTGATTCGTTGGTCCGCCAAAAGCACACGCAAAAATTCCAAGATATTTTCCATTTCGCTAGCCATTTCACTTTTACATTCGCAAATCCACTCCTCATTGAATTTTGTCATTTTTATGTACACATTTTTAATAAAATCCTTTCCCCCCCCACTCACTCATTTCTTCGCCTCCTGGCCAGGAACCATAACGGCTGCTCTCCTCCAAAAACGCCAACATTTTCCCCATTTCGCTAGCGATTTTCGCTGCTGCCGCCCAGCTCTCCACCACTCCCCCCCCCCCCCCCCCTCGGCCCGGCTCTGTCATGCTGGCGGAAGGCGCAGATCGGCAGGTCCCCCGGTTTTTCGCCGTCCCCGCGGGCTTACACTGTCCGAAAATCCCGCGCGTCAACGTCCTGTTGGCCCGCATTGAGGGCGTACGCAGCGTCTCAACGGGCGTACACAGCGTCATGACGTCGTATGCAGCATCTTGACGTCGTACGTAGCGTCTTGACGTCGTACGCAGCGTCTTGACAGCGTACGCCTAGTGCGTGGCGTTGCGCGATGACGTCAGGCCGCCTCTCTTGTAACGGGTCTGCACTTGGTCTAGTATATATATAGATGTGTATGTATATACAGTTTATATACATGCATATATACACACATATGCGCGTATATATATAAACTTTTTTCATTGATTATATCGTTTACAGAGTACTATGTTCACATATTCTGTTGTGTTGATGTAATTAAGAATGCCATTGAGCGCTTAGTAGCGCAGGGAGCATGGGGGTCAATATAACAACATCTACTTCAATGTCAGCAAGGCGAAGGAGCTGGTCATCGACTTCAGGAAGCAGGGTAGAGCACACACCTCAATCTGCACCTCTGGTGCTGAAGCAGAGATGGTTGAGAGCTTCATGTTTCTAGTGTAGATATCACTAACAATTGGTTTTGGTCCAACATATTGAAGCCATGGCCAAGGAACTTCACAAACGCCTCTTCAGGTGGCTGCACTTTCTCTGCAGCTGTAACAGTATATTAACATATAACCACATAACAATTACAGCACGGAAAACAGGCCATCTCGGCCCTTCAAGTCCATGCCGAACACTTATTTTCCCCTAGTCCCATCTACCTGCACTCAGACCATAACCCTCCATTCCTTTCCCGTCCATATACCTATCCAATTTATTTTTAAATTATAAAATCGAACCTGCCTCCACCACTTCCACTGGAAGCTCATTCCACACAGCTACCACTCTCTGAGTAAAGAAGTTCCCCCTCATGTTACCCCTAAACTTCTATCCCTTAATTCTCAAGTCATGTCCTCTTGTTTGAATCTTCCCTACTCTCAATGGGAAAAGCTTATCCACGTCAACTCTGTCTATCCCTCTCATCATTTTAAAGACCTCTATCAAGTCCCCCCTTAACCTTCTGTGCTCCAAAGAATAAAGACCTAATTTGTTCAACCTTTCTCTGTAACTTAGTTGCTGAAACCCAGGCAACATTCTAGTAAATCTCCTCTGTACTCTCTCTATTCTGTATTCTGTTTAGTTTAGTTTAATTTAGAGATACAGTGCGGAAGCAGGCCCTTCGGCCCACCGAGTCCGCTCCGACCAGCGATCTCCGCACATTAACACTATCCAATACACTAAGGACAATTTTTTACATTTACCAAACCAATTAACCTACAAACCTGCACGTCTTTGGCATGTGGGAGGAAACCGAAGATCTCAGAGAAAACCCATGGAGTCACGGGGAGAACGTACAAACGCCATACAGACAGCACCCGTAGCCAGGATTGAACCCTGGTTAACGGCGCTACAAGCACTGTAAGGCAGCAACTCTACCGCTGCGCCACTGTGACACACCGAATACTGTGCAGGAACGAAATAAATTAAAATGTACAACTGTTTGAAAGTACAATTGAGGTTTGATAAAGGTAGACACAAAACGCTGGAGTAACTCAGCGGGATAGGCAGCATCTCTGGAGAGAAGTAATGGTTGACGTTTTAGGTCGAGACCCTTCCTCAGAAGAAGGGTCTCGAATCGAAACATTACCCATTCCTTCTCTCCAGAGATGCTGCCTGTCCCGCTGAGTTACTCCAGCGTTTTTTGTCTATCTTCGGTTTAAACTAACATCTGCAGTTCTTTGCTACACATGAGGTGAAAGTGGTGGCGCCATTGAGTGTGGCTGCCTAGCCTGCAGCTGTCTGTCCTTTCATTCTTTTTGTTATTTTTAGTCTGTTTTACAGTTTGTTTTTGTAGTCTTTTTTATGTGGGCGGAGGGGGAAACTGTTTTCTTAGTCACTTCCTGGGCAAGGATGCGACTATTCTCCGAGCCGCATCTTCGCCCCCCCACCCTTGCGGCCTACCACCTGGATTGGCGCTGCCTTTCTGCCGGAGACCAGAATCTCCGCCTGTGGACTTCGGAAGCCGTGGTCTCTGGTAGGAAGCGGCCGGTTCGGAGGCTCTGGGCCGCTGAGAGTGTTCTTCCGTTCGAAGGCCTGAAACATCGGGCCCGTAGTGGCGACTGCGGAGGCCTCAATAGGCGCAGACCACAAGTGAACAGAGGAAAAGGACTGAACTTTGTTGCCTTCCCTCACAGTGGGAAACGTTGATTCCGCTGTGGGGGATGTTTTTTATGTTTTATGTTAAATTCTAAAGTGTTGTGTTTATCTTATTTGTGTGCTGCATTGTAACTCATATTTCACTGCACCAATTGGTGTATGTGACAATAAATGTCCTTTGTCCTTTAGGCTTGATAAATGCATGAATTGGCCAGTACAATACCGGGCTTTGTATTAAGAATAAAACAGTCAAGAATGACAGTGAATCTGTACAAATCTTAGTTAACCCACAATGTGTAGTTTTGTTAAGGGGTGCGCATTGAAGGGTGGAATAATCACCCCGCCCCTTCCCCCTCATCATCACCCGTTCTCTTTCTTTCCTCCTCCCCATCAATAGTCCTAAACAATTCACACCTCTACAATTCTCTACCTTCACAATTTAGTTTAGTTTAGTTTTTTAGTTTTAGTTTAGAGATACAGCGCGGAAACAGGCCCTTCGGCCCACCGGGTCAGCGCCGACCAGCGATCACCGCACATTAACAACATCCTACACTCACTAGAGAGACAATTTTTACATTTAGTACTCAAGGCATCAGGTAAGTCGGGACTTTTTTTCCAGCCTGATTAAAAAATGTCCACGAGTAAAAAAATAGTCGGGAGGAGAAAAATGTCAACATTTAATGCCCCGAGTACCTACGGCTGGCATAACGAGCCGCTACAATATATCTACGGACTCCTACGGACTCGTTACGGACATTCTGCAAGTTTGAATCAAGGGAAAAACTCATGAGAATACGTGAATAACTCAAGAAAAATCGTGAATAACTCGGGAAAGAGGGACAGGTCCTTTATACTGTTTTTTAAAGCTCTTCATGAAAAGACTGCTTCTTTTGAGTGGGTGGTGACAAGAAGTCCTCACTTCAAGATGCGAGTCGGGGCATGGAATACTTTGCCATAATGATTAATTGAAGCAGAAACCATTGCGTCTTTAAACAGAAAAGTGAATAAATACTTGAAGCAAAGTGTGTGAGAATGAGTTCTGGGACTAGTTTCAAATTGTTCAAGCAAAGAACTGGCACTAATGGCCTCCATACGCACTATAAAGTTCTACATTCCTGAGCATTAGTGGTTGAACTGATTACCCAGTCAATGCAAGGATGGAGATTGTTCAGTTTAAATCTTTCAGCTATGTTGGCAAGGATGCCTGCCCTAATAACTTATATACAATCCATCTCAATTCTGTTTCAATTCATTTTATGCTTGCCCCTTTGGCAATTCATTCAGTCCTAATTGAATCTGAAACGTTGCCTACTTTGGAGATAAATCAAGCAGTTAAGAAGGCAAACTGATTTAATTTTTGATGCACTTTCAGAATCAATCACTGGATTGACTGATGTGAGTTCCCAGTTACAAAGCTCTCCTCAAAATTTTCTCTTTGGTTTGGAGGGAAATAGACACCATCGTGGGAGACCTAGTGACAAAGTGCTGGAGTAACTCGGCATATCGGGCAGCCTGACTTGCTGAGTTACTCCACCACTTTGAGTGTGTCAAGACTCCAGCATCAGCAGTTCATTTGTCCATTTGTCCGGATTAAAGAGTATCCGTACCAGCGTTGACAGCGTACGTCGATGGCGTTCTATTTTCAGGCGCCTCTCTTGGGTCTACCACCTGCCTCTATTAACAGATGCCTTGGTCGTACAGATCATGCATGCATATAGTATACACATGCAACACATGGCTTATTTCTTCATTGATTTGAGTACTATGTTCACATATTTTGTTGTGTTGATGTAATTAAGAATGCCATTGAGCGCTTAGTAGCGCAGGGAGCATGGGGGTCAATATAACAACATCTACTTCAATGTCAGCAAGGCGAAGGAGCTGGTCATCGACTTCAGGAAGCAGGGTAGAGCACACACCTCAATCTGCACCTCTGGTGCTGAAGCAGAGATGGTTGAGAGCTTCATGTTTCTAGTGTAGATATCACTAACAATTGGTTTTGGTCCAACATATTGAAGCCATGGCCAAGGAACTTCACAAACGCCTCTTCAGGTGGCTGCACTTTCTCTGCAGCTGTAACAGTATATTAACATATAACCACATAATAATTACAGCACGGAAAACAGGCCATCTCGGCCCTTCAAGTCCATGCCGAACACTTATTTTCCCCTAGTCCCATCTACCTGCACTCAGACCATAACCCTCCATTCCTTTCCCGTCCATATACCTATCCAATTTATTTTTAAATTATAAAATCGAACCTGCCTCCACCACTTCCACTGGAAGCTCATTCCACACAGCTACCACTCTTTGAGTAAAGACATTCCCCCTCATGTTACCCCTAAACTTCTATCCCTTAATTCTCAAGTCATGTCCTCTTGTTTGAATCTTCCCTACTCTCAATGGGAAAAGCTTATCCACGTCAACTCTGTCTATCCCTCTCATCATTTTAAAGACCTCTATCAAGTCCCCCCTTAACCTTCTGTGCTCCAAAGAATAAAGACCTAATTTGTTCAATCTTTCTCTGTAACTTAGTTGCTGAAACCCAGGCAACATTCTAGTAAATCTCCTCTGTACTCTCTCTATTCTGTATTCAGTTTAGTTTAGTTTAATTTAGAGATACAGTGCGGAAGCAGGCCCTTCGGCCCACCGAGTCCGCTCCGACCAGCGATCTCCGCACATTAACACTATCCAATACACTAAGGACAATTTTTTACATTTACCAAACCAATTAACCTACAAACCTGCACGTCTTTGGCATGTGGGAGGAAACCGAAGATCTCAGAGAAAACCCATGGAGTCACGGGGAGAACGTACAAACGCCATACAGACAGCACCCGTAGCCAGGATTGAACCCTGGTTAACGGCGCTGCAAGCACTGTAAGGCAGCAACTCTACCGCTGCGCCACTGTGACACACCGAATACTGTGCAGGAACGAAATAAATTAAAATGTACAACTGTTTGAAAGTACAATTGAGGTTTGATAAAGGTAGACACAAAACGCTGGAGTAACTCAGCGGGATAGGCAGCATCTCTGGAGAGAAGTAATGGTTGACGTTTTAGGTCGAGACCCTTCCTCAGAAGAAGGGTCTCGAATCGAAAACTTTCCCATTCCTTCTCTCCAGAGATGCTGCCTGTCCCGCTGAGTTACTCCAGCGTTTTTTGTCTATCTTCGGTTTAAACTAACATCTGCAGTTCTTTGCTACACATGAGGTGAAAGTGGTGGCACAATTGAGTGTGGCTGCCTAGCCTGCAGCTGTCTGTCCTTTCATTCTTTTTGTTATTTTTAGTCTGTTTTACAGTTTGTTTTTGTAGTCTTTTTTATGTGGGCGGAGGGGGAATCTGTTTTCTTAGTCACTTCCTGGGCAAGGATGCGACTATTCTCCGAGCCGCATCTTCGCCCCCCACCTTTGCGGCCTACCACCTGGATTGGCGCTGCCTTTCTGCCGGAGACCAGAATCTCCGCCTGTGGACTTCGGAAGCCGTGGTCTCTGGTAGGAAGCGGCCGGTTCGGAGGCTCTGGGCCGCTGAGAGTGTTCTTCCGTTCGAAGGCCTGAAACATCGGGCCCGTAGTGGCGACTGCGGAGGCCTCAATAGGCGCAGACCACAAGTGAACAGAGGAAAAGGACTGAACTTTGTTGCCTTCCCTCACAGTGGGAAACGTTGATTCCGCTGTGGGGGATGTTTTTTATGTTTTATGTTAAATTCTAAAGTGTTGTGTTTATCTTATTTGTGTGCTGCATTGTAACTCATATTTCACTGCACCAATTGGTGTATGTGACAATAAATGTCCTTTGTCCTTTAGGCTTGATAAATGCATGAATTGGCCAGTACAATACCGGGCTTTGTATTAAGAATAAAACAGTCAAGAATGACAGTGAATCTGTACAAATCTTAGTTAACCCACAATGTGTAGTTTTGTTAAGGGGTGCACATTGAAGGGTGGAATAATCACCCCGCCCCTTCCCCCTCATCATCACCCGTTCTCTTTCTTTCCTCCTCCCCATCAATAGTCCTAAACAATTCACACCTCTACAATTCTCTACCTTCACAATTTAGTTTAGTTTAGTTTTTTAGTTTTAGTTTAGAGATACAGCGCGGAAACAGGCCCTTCGGCCCACCGGGTCAGCGCCGACCAGCGATCACCGCACATTAACAACATCCTACACTCACTAGAGACAATTTTTACATTTAGTACTCAAGGCATCAGGTAAGTCGGGACTTTTTTTCCAGCCTGATAAAAAAATGTCCACGAGTAAAAAAATAGTCGGGAGGAGAAAAATGTCAACATTTAATGCCCCGAGTACCTACGGCTGGCATAACGAGCCGCTACAATATATCTACGGACTCCTACGGACTCGTTACGGACATTCTGCAAGTTTGAATCAAGGGAAAAACTCATGAGAATACGTGAATAACTCGAGAAAAATCGTGAATAACTCGGGAAAGAGGGACAGGTCCTTTATACTGTTTTTTAAAGCTCTTCATGAAAAGACTGCTTCTTTTGAGTGGGTGGTGACAAGAAGTCCTCACTTCAAGATGCGAGTCGGGGCATGGAATACTTTGCCATAATGATTAATTGAAGCAGAAACCATTGCGTCTTTAAACAGAAAAGTGAATAAATACTTGAAGCAAAGTGTGTGAGAATGAGTTCTGGGACTAGTTTCAAATTGTTCAAGCAAAGAACTGGCACTAATGGCCTCCATACGCACTATAAAGTTCTACATTCCTGAGCATTAGTGGTTGAACTGATTACCCAGTCAATGCAAGGATGGAGATTGTTCAGTTTAAATCTTTCAGCTATGTTGGCAAGGATGCCTGCCCTAATAACTTATATACAATCCATCTCAATTCTGTTTCAATTCATTTTATGCTTGCCCCTTTGGCAATTCATTCAGTCCTAATTGAATCTGAAACGTTGCCTACTTTGGAGATAAATCAAGCAGTTAAGAAGGCAAACTGATTTAATTTTTGATGCACTTTCAGAATCAATCACTGGATTGACTGATGTGAGTTCCCAGTTACAAAGCTCTCCTCAAAATTTTCTCTTTGGTTTGGAGGGAAATGGACACCATCGTGGGAGACCTAGTGACAAAGTGCTGGAGTAACTCGGCATATCGGGCAGCCTGACTTGCTGAGTTACTCCACCACTTTGAGTGTGTCAAGACTCCAGCATCAGCAGTTCATTTGTCCATTTGTCCGGATTAAAGGAGTATCCGAACCACCAGTTGCTGGAAAATCGATGGCGGATCTGTATTTTCAAACACAATCTCTTGGGTGGTACCAACCTGCCTCCATTCGCAGGACGCCTCGGGCGTCCAAGATCTTGCAGGCCTCCAGTGAACACTGAACCATGGCTTCTTTCTTCTTGCCAGTGTGCGTCACCTCTGCAACAAGCTCTTTTCCTAGCGCGTCAATCACTGGCAGCCTAAACAGGAGGGAGCTTTTTAATACAGTACAACATATATCACAGACTCCACCTCCCATCACCCCACTCACCAACAACAACACCACAGTCACATCTGTGGAGTCTTTTCAGTTCCTGGGAACCGTCATCTCCAGGGACCTTAAGTGGGGGCTACCATCGACTCCACAGTCAAAAATGCACAATAGACGATGTACTTCCTGCGGCAGCTGAGGAAGGACAATCTGCCACAGGCAATGATGGTCCGATTCCATACAGCCATTGTAGAGTCTGTCCTCACCTTGTCCATCATGGTCTGTTTTGGCTCAGCCACCAAGCACGACACCTGGATGCTGCAGCGAATCGTCCGATCAGCTGAAAAGGTTATTTCCTGCAACCTTCCCTCCATTGACGAACTGCACATTGCAAGGGCCAGGAAGCGAGCGGGTAAGGTCATCTTTGACCCCTCTCACCCTGGCCAAAAACTCTTTGAATCACTTCCCTCTGGAAGGCGATTCTGGACTGTCAAAGCTGCCACAGCCAGACATAAAAACAGCTTTTTTCCACAAGTAGTAGCTCTACTCAATAACCAAGAATCTGTAGCCTCGTTTTGCTCTGGTATTTTGTTTAATTCACATGTTTAATCAATGATGCTTTATTATTAATGTTTAATGTTTCATGTGTCATTCCTAACTGTCACTGTATGTCATGTTGTCACTTGCGGGCAGAGCACCAAGGCAAATTCCTTGTATGTGAATACTTGGCCAATAAACTTATTCATTCATTCTTATTCATTCACATGCATCAATTAAAACAAAATGACAAAAATGAAAATGAGTTGAAAATACACACAGACACACCCTTACAGCGCAGCGGTAGAGTTGCTGACTCACAGCGCCAGAAGCCCGGGTTCGATCCTGACTATGGGTGCTGTCTGAACAGAGTCTTGTACGTTCTCCCTGTGACTGGGCGGGTTTTCTCCGAGATCTTCGGTTTCCTCCCACACTCCAAAGACGTACAGGGTTTTAGGTTAATTTGTTTGGTAGAAATGTAAATTGTCCCTAGTGTGTGTAGCATAGTGTAAGTGTGCAAGGATGGCTGGTCGGTGCAGACTCAGTGGGCCGAAGGGCCTGTTTCTCAAAACTAAACAACTTTATTCGTGGCAAATGAAGTTAAAAAATATCCGGAACTGCACCCGTCTCTTCCAGATCTCAATCCAGAAGAAGTTTTATGTAAACTGGCAGTGTGGCACGGATGTAGATTTGCTGCCTCACAGCTGCCCCACAGAGACCCGGGTTCGATCCTAACTCCGGTTGCTGTCTGTACGGAGTTCGTATGTCTCCCTGTGTTGGCGTGTTTTCCCCGGGTGCTGCGGTTTCTTCCCACACTCCAATGACGCGCAGGTTTGCAGGTTAATTGTCTTCTGTAAATTGTCCTGAGTGTGTAGGACAGAACAAGTGTACGGGGTGATCGTTGGTTGGCGTGGATTCATTATGGGTCGAATGGCTTGTTTCCACGCTGTATCTCTAAGCCAAACTAATACAATTGTGCAGGGTAATATGTCATTCACCTTGTGCTGCCTCTTTTAAAAATGCCATCCAATAATCTTACTCTGCTGCACTTTCCACACATTGACCAACCTTATTCTCCTCAAAAGTATACATTACATTTTCTCTTCAGCATCCATAGTCCTGGTCAGACAGCTCACTGAGTTAATATAAAATATTTTCAGTTGCGTTTTTTTCCTACAGGTTGACTTTGCACTTTAGACTTTAGAAATACAATGAGGAAACAGGCCCTTCGGGCCACCGAGTCCGTGCCGACCAGTGATCTACTAGCACTATCCTACACACTAGGAACAATTTTCAATGTTACCACTCTTTAGAGTGTGAGAAGAAGCTGGAGTACCCAGAGAAAACTTCACCACCGGGTGGCGCCCATAATGGTCGCTTCGCCAGCAATCTGTCTTGTCCTGCTCTGTTTTTATTATTTTAAGTATGTCTTGAATGTTTGTTTTAATGTCTCAGTATGTTTTATGTGAGGGGTGGGGGGGGATCGGGGGAAACTTTTTCCAGTCACGTACCTTGACGGAGATGCGATTTTTCTCCGTGTCGCATTTCCAGCCCCCCCCTGCGGCCTACAACGTGGAACGGTGCGGCCTTTACTGGAGACCGGCCCGGAGCTTCAAGCTGCGGGTGTGGCGCGGACTTATCATCGCGGAGTCTGGAATCTTACGCCGAGGATCAGTGTTGGAGTTCCGACCGCGGGGCCTGGGGATTTTAACACCGTGAAGCAGCGGTCTCTGTTAAGAAGCTGCCGACTCAGGAGCTTCATTCGAGTGTTCCGATCCGTCCCGACGCCGGAGTTTCCATCATCCCGACGAGAGGGCTTGGACATCGGACAGTCGGCAACGGCCCCGTTCAAAGGCCCCGACCACGGGTGAACAAAGGAGGAAGATGACTGAATTTTATTCCCTTCCATCAGTGAAGAATGTGGATTCTGCTGTGGTAGATGTTTATGTTAAACTTTAGTTTAAGTGCTGTGTGTATTTTTGTTTTTTACTTAGTATGGCTGTATGGTAACTCAAATGTCACTGTACCTTAATTGGTACATGTGACAATTAAATTTAATCTTGAATCCTCACGCGGACAAGGTCTCAAGGTTTAAAGGTCAGTTTATCGTCACATGTACCAATTAAGGTACAGTGAAATTTGAGTTACCATACAGCCATACTAAGTGAAAAGCAACAAGACACAGTCACATAAAATAAAAGTTAACATTAACATCCACCACAGCGGCTCCCCACGTACCTCACAGTGATAATAAACAATAGACAATAGACAATAGGTGCAGGAGTAGGCCATTCGGCCCTTCGAGCCAGCACCTTCATTCAATGTGATCTTGGCTGATCAACCCCAATCAGTACCCCGTTCCTGCCTTCTCCCCATATCCCCCGACTCCTCTATCTTTAAGAGCCCTATCTAGCTCACTCTTGAAAGCATCCAGAGAACCGGCCTCCACCGCCCTCTGGCAGAGAATTCTACAGACTCACCAATCTCTGTGAGAAAAAGTGTTTCCTTGTCTCCGTTCTAAATGTCTCGTTTCCGTTCTAAATGGCACGTGATGGAAAGTAATAAAGTCCAATCTTCTTCCTCTTTATTCTCCCGTGGTCTGGGCTGTTGAACCATCCGCAGTCAAGGCCATCAAAGCTCCCACAGCCGGCGATCTGAAGCCCTTGCTTCAGATTGAAAATCCCACGTCGGGACGGTTGAAACTCTCTGCGGCTTGGAGTTCCCAAATCGGTCTCTAACCAGGGACGATGTTAAAATCCACAGGCCCGCAGTTGGAGCTCTCCATAGTCGATCCCAGACAAAGGGACCGCAAGCTCCACGATGGTTGAAGCGCCGAGTCGGTCGCCATGAAAAGCCGCGCCACTCCACGATGTTAGGCCACAGTGGGGACGGATATACAATACTGAGAAAAATCGCATCTCCATCGAGGTAAGAGATTGAAAAAAGCTTTCCCCAACCCCCCTACCCCCACATAAAACAAACCAAGGAACACTAAAACATACTCTTTAACATGTACTTAAAATAACAAAAACAGAGGAAAGGACAGACGAGGCAGCCACTAGTTGGCGCCACCCGGTGAACATACAAACTCCGTACAGACAGCACCTGTGGTCAGGATCAAACCCAGGTCTCTGGCACTGTAAGGCAGCAACTCTACCGCTGCACCAGCGTGCTGCCCCATTGGCATCATGTTCTGCACAGATATTGTGGGCTGAAGGGCCACAGTCCTGTACTGTACTGTGTTGTTTTCATGGTGATGCAAGAAAATGCAGATGGTGGATAGGTGATATTCCAGGTTGGGTCTGAAGAAGGATCCCTATCTATATTTTATATTTTACTTCAGCACGGTGTGTACTTTTCTGTACTTTTTTAAAGTTTTGCAAATCATCTTAAATCTGCATCCTACAATTGGTTTAGTTTGGCTCAGAGACACAGTCCGGAAACAGGACCTTCGGCCCACCGAGTCCGCACCGAGCACCAATTCCCGCACATTAACACTATCCTACACACACAAGGAGCAAGTTGCACTTATTCCAAGCCAATTAACCTACAAACCTGTGCGTCTTTGGAGTGTGAGAGGAAACCAAAGATCTTGGAGGTCACGGGTAGAACGTACAAACTCCGTACAGACAGCACCCGTAGTCGGGATTGAACCAGGGTCTCCGGCATTGCAAGCGCTGTGAGGCAGCAACTCTACCGCTGTGCCACCGTGCTGCCCAACACAGGGAATTATACCAACATTTATTTTCCATCTCTGCCTTCTTATCCAGTTCCAACGCAAGCATCAACGGGTGCCACAGCTGCACAGTTAGTAGAGATGCCGTCATACAGCTCCAGCAACTGTGCAATCCTGACCTCCAGTGCTGCCAGTGCAGAGTTTGCAGTTTCCCTGTGACCACACGGTTTTCCTTTGGGTGCTACATTTTTGGCCCGCAGTGCAAAATGTGTAGATCAGTAGGTTAATTAGTCACATTATATTGTCCATAGTGAGTGAGAGAGTGGTAGAATCTGGGTGAGAATACAAAAATTGGATTTAATGTGGTGGTGGCCCGTCGGTACAGACAATGGCGGGTTGAGCAGTCTCAATTCTGGTGAGTTCTGACATGGCTCATGAGTCCAATTCGTGAACAGCATACTTGTAGAGAAGCGGACTGCACAAAAACCTGTGGGTGAGTGAGTTTAAGGTGATGAAGCTGTTTGTTGCTCTGTAACAACCCCACCCTCTCGGCCGCAGAAGTCAGAGTCCAGAGGTACGGAAAATCATCACGGATGGAGACTTCTTGGCTGCAGTGGATGGCCATGTCGTCTTTAGTGCTCTGACGGGCCCTTCGCATTCCACAGCGCGTCGCTGCGTCACCTTTCCAGCCGTTGGTTCTTAAAAATCTCTTCCACCTGGTCAGCCAAAGCAGGCTTTCCATGAAGGATGCGCATGTCCCACAGGTTGCACTGGACTACACGGTACCAGTTGCATGGCTAACTCAGTAGCTCAGAGCTTCCGTGGATTTTGAGGAACCGCAGCAAAGAAAAGCAGGAAAAAGCACTGATTGGCACTAGCCCGTGTGGGAGGAGAGTTAGAAGTGAGTCAGAGGGGGGAAACCATTAAAAAAAAAGAGCGGCAAAACACAGACAGACTTAAATCAGAGCTTCTGTGGATTTTAATGAATTGTTGAATTCCCTGCCACAGAGGGCAGTAGAGGCCAAATCACTGCATGGATTTAACAGAGAGTTAGATAGAGCTCTAGGGGCTAGTGGAATCAATGGATATGGCGAGAAGGCAGGCACGGGTTATTGATTGGGGACGATCAGCCATGATTGCAATGAATGGCGGTGCTGGCTCGAAGGGCCGAATGGTCTCCTCCTGCACCTATTTTCTATGTTTCTATGTTTCTAAAGTGTAAATGGGTGCTCTGCATGGGCTTGGTGGGCTGAAGGGTCTGTTTCAATGCTGTATGTGTATTGTGGTAAAACATTTCAGCAGTTGAGGCTCAAGAGCTGCTGTTCAAAGGTTCAACCTCTTCCTTAATGTTGCAATCTATTCTATTCTATTCCTCTGCGAGCAAAACCAATTCCACAAGCACTTTTAAACAATCTTCTCAAAATGTTCTACCACCTTTAAAAACTGGGGTACATGTCATCAGGTTTCTCTTTTCATATAACCCATCCAAAATTGGACTCAGTGTTTCATATCCTTCTTCTCACTTTCCCTTCAAATAAATTTAATGTGAATAATATATTTTGCTGCCTGTCTATTTTTACCAACCATTAGACTTTAGACATGCAGCGTGGAAACAGGCCCTTCGGTCCACCGTGTCTGCGCCGACCAGCGATCTCTCCGTACACTAACACTATCCTACACAATCGGGACAATTTACAATTATTACCTAAGCCAATTAACCTACAAACCTGCATGTCTCTGGAGAGTAGGAGGAAACCGGAGCACGTGGCGAAAACTCACGCGGTCACAGGGAGAAAGTAGAAACTCCGTACAGACAGCACCCATAGTCAAGATGGAACCTGGGTCTCTGGCACTGTCAGACAGAAACTCTACCACTATGCCGCCCTGAACCTACGCCCTTCTGTATTCTCCTTCTATCTCCTCCCATTATTTACTATAATTAATTTTTTTTTAAACATTGAAACGTCACTTATCCCTTTTCTCCAGAGTTGCTGTCTGACCGGCTGAGTTACTCCAGCTTTTTGTGTCCAACCTTCAGGTAAAGGCTAGTAGACAGCCACTGCTAATTTTACGACATAAATAGCAGCCAAAGGCCATCTCTAACAAGAGTAGAATCACCTCCAGCTCCTCCTGATTTAGCTTTTATTTTATGACATTCAATTTTCGTTCTCGCAAGTTTTTTTCCCCCCCTAAGGTATTCAAGTCAGACATCGCCCCCGAGAAATAAGCCTTACTATTTCAAACAGAGATCAGGAACCACTGTGCATGTTACTCTATGGCAAAGAATGCAATTCTGATTGTGCCAAGAGTTCCAACGGCCGAGAGCATCATTTATCCCAATTTCTAATAAGATCTTGTCGGCTGTATTGGATGTACGATCTAGCGAGTTTATTAAGGATGTAACAACCCATGAGAGGGAACAGTCTGTCAAGCTTTCATCCTACATATCGTTTTCAACAAAGGGAAATTTGTCTCAGATCAGCAACGGAAGTAAACTGCAAGCACATAAGGGAATTATTAGGACATGGAGGAAAGGGAGATGGGGTAGGATTGAGAGCAGGCGAAAAGAACAGGGCCCTATTCTAACACATTATGTAGGTGATGTTGTAGACAGTGAAGATGTGCGAGGAATAGCTAATGGCATTTCATGCAGGTAAGTGCAAGTTATCTACGAGAATGTCGCCAGGACTCGAGGGCCTTAAGGGCCTGTCCCACTGAGCCGATTTTTTCGGCGACTGCCGACGACTGTCACAGTCTTAGCAGGTTACTGAAAAAGCGGCGACTGGATCCCCCCCTACGACAATGTCTACGACAACCGACCACCTAGTCGACGTCAAGCTATGTCCAGCTACCGGCGACCCATTAGGACATCCACCTACGACAACCGAAGTCAACCTACATCCACACACGACAAGCTATGACAAGCAACGACCTGTCGGCGAAAACTGAAGACAATTCAGTCGCCGGTACCTGTCGCCGGTTGACGTAGGTTGTCACCAATGGAATTCACCAAGGTCACCACCTGGCGACAATCAACGTCACCTGGCGTCATCCTGGCAACAACCTACGACAGGATAAGACAGGCAACGTCAAGCCCACTGTCGCCGAAAGGTTTTGAACATTTCAAAATCCAGTGGCGACAAGAAAAAAGTTACGACACTTGAGGAGACAACTCACGACAATACAGGCGTCACCCCGCGACCATGTGGCGACCGCCTATTTTCCGGCTGTCGCTGAAAATATCGCCTAAGTGGGACAGGCCCTTTAATAATTGGGAAAGGTTGGGCAGGCTAGGACTTTATTCCTTGGAGAGCAGGAGGCTGAGGGGTAAACTTATAGAGCTGTATAAATTCCGAGGGGAATAGATAGGGTGAATGCACAGAGTATTTTACCCAACATAGAGCAATCAAGGACCAGAGGATATCGGTTCAAGGCGAGAGAAAAAGATTTAATAGGAAGCTATGTGGAAACTCAGATGGTGGAGGGTATATGGAATGGGGTGCCAGAGGAGGTACTTGAGGCAGGTACTATAACAGCTTTACTTTACCTTACTTTAGAAAAACAGCGTGGAAACAGGCCCTTTGGCCCACTAAGTGCGCGCCGACCAGCAATTCGCACTAACACATAGTCGGGCAATTTACAATTTATACCGAAGCAAATTAACCTAGAAACCTGCATGTCGCTGGAGTGTGGGAGGAAAGCGGAGCACGTGGAGAAAACCCACGTGGCCACAGGGAGTAATCTCCGTACCGACAGCACCTATAGTCAGGATCGAACCTAGGTCTCTGGTGCTGTGAGGCAGCAACTCGACCGCTGCGCCACTGTGCCGCCCACATTGGATGGGTACCACACTTGGACGGGTACATGGACAGGAAAGATTTAGGGTGAAGGCTTGAATAGAGTGGGCGTGGAGGGGATGTTTCCACTAGGACTAGAGGTCGCAGCCTCAAAATTGAAGGACGTTCTTTTAGGAAGCAGATGAGGAGAATTTTATTTAGTCAGAGGGTGGTGAATCTGTGGAATTCTTTGCCACAGAGGGCTGTGGAGACCAAGTCAGTGGATATTTTTAAGGCAGAGATAGATAGATAGTACGGTGTCAGAGGTTATGGGGAGAAGGCAGGAGAATGGGGTTATTAAACATAGAAACATATAAAATAGGTGCAGGAGTAGGCCATTCAGCCCTTCGAGCCTGCACCGCCATTCAATATGATCATGGCTGATCATCCAACTCAATATCCTGTACCTGCCTTCTCTCCATACCCCCTGATCCCTTTAGCCACAAGGGCCACATCTAACTCCCTCTTAAATATAGCCAATGAACTGGCCTCAACTGCCTTCTGTGGCAGAGATTCACCACTCTCTGTGCGAAATTTTTTTTCCTCATCTCGGTCCTAAAAGATTTCCCCCTTATCCTTAAACTGTGACCCCTTGTTCTGGACTTCCCCAACATCGGGAACAATCTTCCTGCATCTAGCCTGTCCAACCCCTTAAGAAGAGATAGATCAGCATAATTGAATGGCGGGGTAGACTTGATGGGCTGAATGGCCTAATTCTGCTCCTATTCCTTATGACCTTATGTGGTTCAAAGGTGACCAAATGGGAGTAGCTTAAATAGGGCATCTTGGTTGGCACGAATGAGTTGGGCTGAAGGGCCTGTTTCCATGCTGTCTGGCTGTGACTAATTCTGATCCTGCCTTTTAATGCCATCAGAATATGTGAGATTCCCCATTGAACATTCCTTCGTGGCACATTTTTTGAAAAATGAGTGCTCTGGTATTTTCCAAATGCGATGAAGCTAACTGCCGTTCCAAGTGCTGATCTGACGATTATTAGATCCAGATTCATGTCCAAGCCTCTGACATATAGCTTCAATTACAAACAGAAACCACTTAGCCCAAGTTTTGAATAAAATTAAGCTGTCGACCAAGAGCATTTACTAAATACTCGGTCATTTTTCACTGTGTGCATGTTGAAAACATCTTAATGGCAGGATTATGTTGTAGCATTAACTTTTGTTCTATTTTTGTTCCTATTCTGGACTCTTTCAAAATTAAAGTTAATAAAGAAATCGCTCGTTCTGAATCCCGAGGCAACAATTTATTGTACTTTGAAAATTACTGATGGAAAGACTTGCTAGGTAGAGAGACGAAATAGTCATAGAGTCATACAGTGTGGAAACAGGCCCTTTGGCCCAACTTGCTCATGCTGATCAACAGGTCCCATCTACACCAGTCCCACCTGTCTGCATTTGGCACGTATCCCTCTAAACCTGTCCTATCCATGAACCTGTCTCAATGTTTCTTAAATTGGCTAGACACTTGCACAGTTAAAATCATGTAGGCCTAGTTCATGAAATTTATTGGGATTTGCCATGTCTGGTGGGGAATGGAGTCCGATTAAAACAAAAGAAAAATGCTTTGATGTTCCTCCAAACCGGGTTCTGCAATTGATCTCAGCACCTCTGTGATAAGAGCAAAGATGCTCAAGTTAAGAAAAGTGGAATAGAACTTAAAACCTGTGCTGAACATGATGCCAAGACCAACTCTTATGTCCCTGCACATAATCCATATCTCTCCATATCCAAGTGCCTCTCCAAAAGTCTCCTAAATCCCACTATTGTGAATGAATAAAGGCTTAGCTTAATTTAACGATATTTCATGGAAACAGGCCCCTTGGCCCACCGAGTCCATGCCCAACCATCGCTCACCCGTTCGTGCTAGATCTATGTCATTCCACTTTCTCCTCCACTATGGGAGGCCAATAACCTGCAAAGCCGCACGTCTTTGGGACACATGGGAAGAAGCTGGAGCACCAAGAGGAAGTCCACCTGGTCATAGGGAGAACGTGCAAACTCCACACACACACACCGACAGTATCTGAGGTTAGGATTGAACCCGGGTCTCTGGCGCTGTGAACAACAGCTGTACAAGCTGCACCACTGTGTCCCCCCCCAGGTCTTCTTGCAATTACTACTCATTGTGATTACCGCAGTAAAGTCACGCTTCATTGACTTGCCTATTACTTGGGGCAAGGATGACAAAAACATCACATGATGACAGGTAGACAAAAATGCTGGAGAAACTCAGCTGGTGAGGCAGCATCTATGGAGCGAAGGAAATAGGCAACGTTTCGGGTCAAAACTCTTCTTCAGACTGATGTGAGGGTGGGGTGGGGCGGGAAGAAGAAAGGAAGAGGTGGAGCCAGAGGGCTGAGGGAGAGCTGAGAAGGGGACTACCTGAAATTAGAGAAGTCAATGTCCATATTGCTGGGATGCCAACTGCCCAAGCGAAATATGCGGTGCTGCTCCTCCAATTTACGGTGGTCCTCACTCTGGCCATGGAGGAGGCCCAGTACAGAAAGGTCGGTTTCGGAATGGGAGGGGGAGTTGAAGTGCTGAGCCACCGGGAGATCAGGTTAGTTATTGCGAACCGAGCGGAGGTGTTGGCAGACCAGGTTCAAGTACCGAACAGTCCTGAACCAGCGAAGTTTATTCTACTAGTTATCGTAAGGAATTTAAACAACCAGGACTTCGAAGCAAGCAATTTTAATGCTGTTAACAGCCAAGTACCTGACTCTGCAGACCCAAATCCCCGAGCCTTGTTCGTCATACTCGTATTCCAGCTCCTCGCCTGCAAGGAAAGGAAGTTATTGTTGTGTAATTCTGAGTTTGCAATAGCAATTCAGCAATAGAGCTGCATAACGCACATCACAGAACAGTGGTTAACGCTTTACTTTTATTCTCCGTAATGACTCTCAGGGCACCTCAATCAAGTGCAGCAACCATGTAAATGTTAAACCTGGTTGCTGCAATTCGACACGCCGCCTTATCCCCCAGACCGAAATACACCTTCCATTCCCCAAAGTAAAGGACGGCCTTAGCACCCTCCTGATGAGGTGACAAAATGCAGATATCTCTGGAGGATGATGGAACAGGGTCTCTGTCCTGTCTTGTCTGCCTATCTTGTCCTCTTCTGTCCTGTCTGCCTATCGATAGCCCCCCCTTACCTGTATCCACCTATCATTTGCCAGGCTTTTTCCTGCCCCTCCTCTCTTACAGTTTTCTTTTCCTTCCCCCCCACACCCACCCCCACCATAACCAGTCTGAAGAGCGGTACCAACCCAAAACGTCACCTATCCATGTTCTCCAGGGATGTTGCCTGAGCGACTGAATTACTTCAGCACTTTGTGCCTTTTTGACAAATGTATACTTGCCTTCATTGATTAGAGCATTGGGTACAAGAATCAGGATGTCAAATTCCTTGTTTGTATACATACTTAAATTAAAAAAATTTTTTTTTTAAGATACAGCGCGGATGCAGGCCCTTCGGCCCACCAGGTCCGCGCCGACCAGCGATCCCCACACATTAACACCATCCTACACCCACTAGGGACAATTTTTACATTTACCAAGCCAATTAACTTACAAACCTGTACGACTTTGGAGTGTGGGAGGAAACCGAAGATCTTGGAGAAAACCCACGCAGGTCACGGGGAGAACGTACAAACTCTGCACAGACAGCGTCCGTAGTCAGGATCGAATCCGGGTCTCTGGCGCTGCATTCAGTGTAAGGCAGCAACTCTACCGCTGCGACACCGCGACCGCCCTTACTTGGCTCATAAAATTTATTCAATTCAATTCAATTTAATGTTTCAGCTTTATCGGACGTGGATTAGGCTACATTTGGAGTATCGGCTGCAGTGTTAATCACCCCATTATAGAAAAGTTGTGGAGGCTTTGAACAGGGTGCAGGAGTGGTTCACCAGAATTTTCAAGACAGACACAAAGTGCTGGAGTAACTCAGCGGGTCAGGCAGCATCTCTGGGGAAAAATGATGGTTGACGTTTCGGGTTAGGACCCTTCTTCACACTGCTGTCTGGATTTTATTGTATTACTCATGGAAGGTTGGGCGAACGGGTTATTTTCCCTGGAACATATGAGGTTGAGAGGAAACCTGAAAGAATTATATAAAATGATGAGATTCATGGACAGGGTAGACAGTCAGAACCTTTTCCCTAGGGTAAAAATGTCAAAGACTAGAGTACATAGAGGTGAGAGGGGCAAAGTTTAAAGATGTGCAGGGCAAGTTTTGTTTTGAACAGAGACTGGTGGATGCCTGGAACGAACAGTCAGGGGTGGAGGCAGATAGAATAGGCTATTAGATAAGAACATGGATATACAGGTAATGGAGGGATATGGAGGCGGAGAGGAGTTTAATTTGGCTTTGTGATTGGCACATACATTGTGTACAGAAGATACACAAAAATGCTGGAGAAACTCAGAGGGTGCAGCAGCATCTATGGAGCGAAGGAAATAGGCAACGTTTCGGGCCGAAACCCTTCTTCAGACAGGGAGAGACAGAAGAGCCTGTTCCTGTGCTGTACCATCGATGTTACCAATAAATGACCTCAGGCTTTAAACCTCCAATTGTCCAAGGGCAATCAGCCATTTTAATTTTGGGGACAGGGAGAGATTACTAGCAAATTTACTGGGCACTAATTTGCCCCAGATCTAACCATCTAACCAGGACGGCATGTTGGCGCAGCGGTAGAGTTGCTGCCTTCCAGCTCCAGAGACCCAGGTTCGATCCTGACTACGGGTGCTGTCTGTAAGGAGTTTGTACGTTCTTCCCTTGGCCTGTGTGGGTTTTCTCCGAGATCTTCTGTTTTCTCCCACACTCCAAAGATGTCCAGGTTTGCAGGATAACAGGCATCAGTTTAATGCTCCCATCAATAAGTCAATCTCTGCTGGAGTACATGTAGGAAGGGACTGAAGATGCTGGTTTAAACCAAAGGTAGACACAAACAGCTGGAATAACTCAGCGGGACAGGCAGCATCTCTGGAGGGCAGGGATGGGTGACGTTTTGGGTCGAGACCCAGAGATGCTGCCTGTGACTCCAGCATTTTGTGCCGACCTGCTGGTGTACCACTGAATTGCATAGCCGAGTCGTTCAAACCTACTGTCATCTCATTTAGGATTGGAAATAGACCCAAAGGAGACAGCTGGGCAGAAGCAAGAGAGTGGAACTTTTCACAAAATGTTGCAAACGATGACAATCGCTCAAGAAACAGAAGGCACGGAATGCACAATGCTAATGACTAACAGAGTCCGATCAAAAGCAGCTCCAATTGTTCTTGTGTTACACAACGCACCATAGGGCACGAGTATTTCCAAAACCCAGCAGCCCGCGTCCACCATCCTACAGTAAGAACTCCCCAGGAACCGCGCCTGCCAAGCGGGGCACCCGGGAATAGGGAACTATATCGTGCTTCGGTGATAATAGTGTGTGTCTGTTTTTCAGCTGAATCAAAAATAATAGATAATGTTCTCTCCACGAGCTTCCACACCCTGCCCGCAATTCCCGGTAGGACTTGTGGAATGAAGACAAGTCCCATCTTCCCGTTCCTGCGTAGCTTATTTTCTGACTCTCGCTGCAGGTGTTAAGGTAGCTGGCAAAACAAGCTGGCGATTTACTGTGCAGAAGGAAGCTGAAGACACACTGGTCAACCTGAGGAGCACCTTCAGCCACAGACTGGTTCCACCAAGATGCAGCACAGATCACCACAGGAGATCCTTCTTCCCTGTGTCTATCAAACTGTACAATTCCTCCCCCTTCTGTCATGGGGTAGACTGACTCCCCTCCCCCTCTCCCCCCCCCCCATCCCCAATCTTTGCACATCCCCAATCCTTTCCACGGATTTCCAAGGATGGTTGACGTTTCGGGTTAGGACCCTTCTTCACACTGCTGTCTGGATTTTATTGTATTACTCATGGAAGGTTGGGCGAACGGGTTATTTTCCCTGGAACATATGAGGTTGAGAGGAAACCTGAAAGAATTATATAAAATGATGAGATTCATGGACAGGGTAGACAGTCAGAACCTTTTCCCTAGGGTAAAAATGTCAAAGACTAGAGTACATAGAGGTGAGAGGGGCAAAGTTTAAAGATGTGCAGGGCAAGTTTTGTTTTGAACAGAGACTGGTGGATGCCTGGAACGAACAGTCAGGGGTGGAGGCAGATAGAATAGGCTATTAGATAAGAACATGGATATACAGGTAATGGAGGGACATGGAGGCGGAGAGGAGTTTAATTTGGCTTTGTGATTGACACATACATTGTGTACAGAAGATACACAAAAATGCTGGAGAAACTCAGCGGGTGCAGCAGCATCTATGGAGCGAAGGAAATAGGCAACGTTTCAGGCCGAAACCCTTCTTCAGACAGGGAGAGACAGAAGAGCCTGTTCCTGTGCTGTTCCATCGATGTTACCAATAAATGAACTCAGGCTTTAAACCTCCAATTGTCCAAGGGCAATCAGCCATTTTGATTTTGGGGACAGGGAGAGATTACTAGCAAATTTACTGGGCACTAATTTGCCCCAGATCTAACCATCTAACCAGGACGGCACGTTGGCGCAGCGGTAGAGTTGCTGCCTTCCAGCTCCAGAGACCCAGGTTCGATCCTGACTGCGGGTGCTGTCTGTAAGGAGTTTGTACGTTCTTCCCTTGGCCTGTGTGGGTTTTCTCCGAGATCTTCTGTTTTCTCCCACACTCCAAAGATGTCCAGGTTTGCAGGATAATTGGCTCGGTATTAGTGTAAATTGTCCCTAGTGTGTGTGAGACAGCACTAGTGTGCCGCGATCACTGGTCGGTGCGGACTCGGTGGGCCGAATGGCCGATATGTATATTTAAACTAAACTAAACCAAACACTGCTGGCAAAGTTTTCACTTATCAGCAATATGTATTCATTTTCCCCTGCAGCTTTACACATTTTCCTAAACTCAATTTTTCAGCTACGCTTTGTATCAGCTCCACTGGCTTCAGCATTCTTGTCTGCATTCCTTTATCTATTCTTTCCTCCGAGCCATGGAATGCTTCCTAGAATAAAGGCACAACATGAATGCAGAGTGTTATCGCATTGGTAAAAGAGGAATTAATAGGGCACTGAGGGAATCTCCTTGCTCAACTTAATAAACCATCCTGAGACCACTGATGGCCACTTAAAATTTCAAAAGGTAGACAGGCATCAGTTTAATGCTCCCATCAATAAGTCAATCTCTGCTGGAGTACATGTAGGAAGGGACTGAAGATGCTGGTTTAAACCAAAGGTAGACACAAACAGCTGGAGTAACTCAGCGGGACAGGCAGCATCTCTGGAGGGCAGGGATGGGTGACGTTTTGGGTCGAGACCCAGAGATGCTGCCTGTGACTTCAGCATTTTGTGCCGACCTGCTGGTGTACCACTGAATTGCATAGCCGAGTCGTTCAAACCTACTGCCATCTCATTTAGGATTGGAAATAGACCCAAAGGAGACAGCTGGGCAAAAGCAAGAGAGTGGAACTTTTCACAAAATGTTGCAAACGATGACAATCGCTCAAGAAACAGAAGGCACAGAATGCACAATGCTAATGACTAACAGAGTCCGATCAAAAGCAGCTCCAATTGTTCTTGTGTTACACAACGCACCAGAGAGCACGAATATTTCCAAAACCCAGCAGCCCGCGTCCACCATCCTACAGTAAGAACTCCCCAGGAACCGCGCCTGCCAAGCGGGGCACCCGGGAATAGGGAACTATATCATGCTTCGGTGATAATAGTGTGTGTCTGTTTTTCAGCTGAATCAAAAATAATAGATAATGTTCTCTCCACGAGCTTCCACACCCTGCCCGCAATTCCCGGTAGGACTTGTGGAATGAAGACAAGTCCCATCTTCCCGTTCCTGCGTAGCTTATTTTCTGACTCTCGTTGCAGGTGTTAAGGTAGCTGGCAAAACAAGCTGGCGATTTACTGTGCAGAAGGAAGCTGAAGACACACTGGTCAACCTGAGGAGCACCTTCAGCCACAGACTGGTTCCACCAAGATGCAGCACAGATCGCCACAGGAGATCCTTCTTCCCTGTGGCTATCAAACTGTACAATTCCTCCCCCTTCTGTCATGGGGTAGACTGACTCCCCTCCTCCCCCCCCATCCCCAATCTTTGCACATCCCCAATCCTTTCCACTTGTCACTTTAATTTCATGTTTCATGTATCTTGTTGTGTTTTATGACAGTTGGCAGATCAATTTCCCTCCTGGGATAAATAAAGTTCTATCGTATTGTACACTGAAGATAGATTATGGTGAAGGGGAAAAGATTTAATAGGAATCTGAGGGGTAACTTCTTCATACAAAGGCTGGTGGGTGTATGGAACAAGCAGCCAAAGGAGGTAGTTGAAGCTGGGACTATCACAGCGTTTAAGAAACAGTTGGACAGGTGCATGGATCTGAATCAATGAGTGAGTGAATGAATGAATAAGTTTATTGGCCAAGTATTCACATACAAGGAATTTGCCTTGGTGCTCCACCCGCAAGTGACCACATGACATACAGTGACAGTTAGGAAAGACACATAAAACATTAATAATAAAATTAAATAATAATAATAAAAGGACAGGTTTGGAGGGATATAGGCCAAACAATGTAGCTGGGACATGTTGGCCGGTTTTGGACTGAAGGGCTTGTTTCCGCGCTGTATACGATTATTTATCCCAGGAGAGAAATGGGTTTGCTAACAGTGGAAAGTCCACGATTGGGGATTTGCAAACATTGTTGTGGGGGGGGGGTGGGGGGGTGGGGGGGGGAGAATTGCTGGAGAAATAAAAGAAGGACGGATGATGTTTCGGGTCGAGACCCTTCTGTATCGGGAAAGACCTAGTGAGTGTTGGATTAGTTAATCCATTGGTCAGGTTGTACATATTTATAATGCCAACCAGCAGCTACTTGGGGATTTTCAAAATGCCATTGCAGTTTTGGAAAATGTTGCTTAAATATCAAAAGGGAGGAGAAACAGTTTTTCTCCACTGAAACACTTCCGCACAGATCGATGGAAACTTCTCTTGAGCATGGCAGTAATTCTTTTAATCAGATAAGCACAGAACTGCCCGCAGGACAGTTTTAAATTAAATCGCAGAGAAATATTTTACACTTAACCCAGACTACAGGGCAATTTGTTTCTTTCCTTATAATCCCTGCTGCAACTTTGGTCAGATATTACCCTCAGGCGACTGGAGTGTGTTGGGATCAATGCGATCCACAATGGAGAAACTCTCTCCATCGCCATGTCTTGCACATGTGTGTCTGCACGTAATATTGGGGAGAATATTGTCCAAAATCATGAGGAATAGATTGGGAAGACGCACAGAGTCTCCTGCCCAGAGTAAGGGAGAATCGAGAACCAGAGGACATGGGTTTAAGGTGGTGGGGGGTGAAAGATTTAATAGGAACCTGAGGGGGTAACCTTTTTTTGCACGTGGGTGTATGGAACGAGCTGTCGGAGGAGGAAGCTGCGGAGGGGTATATCGCGATGTTGAACTGTCATTAGACAGGTAAATGGAGAGGACAGATTTAGAGGGATTTGGGCCAAACGCAGACAGGTTGGGCCAAAGGCTTGTTTCCTCGCTATATGATTCTATTACTCTATGACTATGGCTGTAGCATTAGTATGTAAGGCAACCTTTCCTGAGCTTCAAAATCAAAGAGCTGCCCAACTCTCCAGACACAGGGTATCAATCCCAGGTTTATAGTATAACAGTATATAGTTCTGTGTCCTTCTGGTGAAACTTCTGAGACATGCTGTCCCATTTCCTGTTGTAAACTGTTCCTTAGCCACTCTTTGCAATAAGGTAAATTATATGTTAAATTCGAGGAGTTTCCAGCTGTGCATTCTCACCTTCCGGCAAGTCAAGCTGCTACCTCATCAGGATCCTTTAAGCCTATTCATCAGATTTAAAAGGTTATTCATGTTCCAGCCTAGTGTGCGTTCCAAAGCCGATAACTTTCTAATATGCCTTTCATCAGTATTAATCAAAAAATGTAGCCGCATGGGAGGCACGGTGGCGCAGTGGTAGAGTTGCTGCCCTACAGCGCCAGGGACACGGGTTCGATCCTGACCACGGGCGCTGTCTGTGCGTTATTCGTACGTCCTGTGACCGCTGGGGTTTTCTCCGGCTGCTCCGGCTTCCTCCCACACTCCAACGACGTACAGGTTTGAGGCCTAATTGGCTTTGGTAACATTGTAAATTGTCCCTACTGTGTAGGATAGTGCTGGTGTATGGGATGATCGCTGGTCTGCATGGACTCGGTGGGCCGAAGGGCCTGTTGCCACGCTGTACCTCTAAAGTTTAAAGTGTTACAAATGCATTCTGCTAGACAGCTTTATTAGGTAGAAGGAAATAGATGACTTTGTTGATAAGGTGGGATGCAAAAAGCATAAACAGGAGCACAGATCTGCGAGTGAAATTGCTTCATGCTGCCCTGTAATTTTATGGGTGTTGGAACAATGTAGGTCAGATCTGTAACTTCAGGACAAGCACCTTGGGGAAAGTGAAGAATTCTTATCTAGTAGTTAGCTTCCCATTTTATCATGGGGAACACAGAATGGCCCTGGAGTTTTAGTTTTAAGGGCCTGTCCCTTTTAGGCTATTTTTTAGGCGACTAGGCTGTCGCCATATGGTCGCCGGGGTATCGCCTGTATGGTCGTGAGTCGTCTCCTCAGTCGCCCAGAGTCGTAGCGTCTTTCTGGTCGCTGCTGGATTTTCAACATGTTTAAAAATTTACGGCGACAGTGGGTTTGACGCCAATGAGCGTAGCTTGACTTCTCCTGACGTTGGTGCTGTCGTAGGTTATTGCCAGGTGACGTAGGTTGTCGCCGGTGCTGACTTCGGTGAATTCCATTGGCGACTACCAACGTCAATCGGCGACTGAATTGTCTTCAATTGTCTCCAGTTGTCGTAGCTTGTCGTAGGTGGATGTAGGTTGACCGGTTGTCGTAGGTTGTCGCCTGAATGGTCGTAGGTTGTCGTAGGTGGACGTCCTAATGGCTCGCCGTAACTTGACGTCGACTTGGTGGTAGGTTGTTGTAGCTTGTCGTAGACATTGTTGTAGGGGGTCCAGTCGCCGTTTTTTCAGCGACCTGCTATGACTATGACAGTTGCTGGAAGTCGCCTAAAAATTTGCCTAAGTGGGACAGGCCCTTGTCTGAAGATACAGCATGGAAAAAGCCCACTACATCCACGTCGACCTGTGCTTGTCCGTTCACACTAGTCACTAGTTCTATGTTATCCCACTTTCTCAGCCACTCCCCACACAATGAGAGGTAATTTACAGAGAGCCAATTAACCTACAAACCCGTACGTCTTTGGGATGTGTGCAGACAGGGGAGCACCCGGAGTAAACGCACATGGTCACAGGGAGAACGTGCAAACTCCACACGTCAGGATTGAACCTGGGTCACTGTTGCTGTGAGGCAGCAGCTTTATCCCGAGTGATAGGAGTAAGGGAAAAAGCCAACTGATACTGTAACAAATAAATATTTCGCTCATTGCAATACTAAACCATGCACTATTTGACTAAGGTTGGCCAAAGCCATGGTGTGGGCCAAAAGAAGTTCATGTCAGTTTCTGAATCATATACAAAACATCAACTAAACTAAAACTAGGAAAGCAAACAAGCTACTGGAGGAACTCAGAGGGTTGAGCCGTATTTGTGGAAGGGGAATGGACAGTCGATGTTTCAGGATGGGACTTTTCACCCACACTGAAAGAGTGCGGCCACAGTGGCGCAGCGGTAGAGTTGCTGCCTTACCCGGTGATCCGGGTTCAAATCCTGACTACGGGTGCTGTCTATACGGAGTTTGAACGTTCTCCCCGTGACCCCGTGGGTTTTCTCCGAGATCTTTGCTTTCCTCCCATACTCCAAAGACGGACAGGTTTATAGGTTAATTGGCTTGGTGTATGTGCAAATTGTCCCTAATGTGTGTAGGATTGTGTTAATGTGCGGGGATCGCTGGTCGGTGCGGACTCGGTGGGCCAAAGGGCCTGTTTCCGCGCTGCATCTCTAAAACAAATAGAGGAGAGATAGCTAGTGTAAAGGGGTGAGGGAGGGTGGGGGCAAGAGCTGGCAAGCTGAAGGTGAATCCAGGTGAGTAGTTGTTACTTGGCAGATGTAGTCGGTGGGGGTCGGAAAGATGGAAACTGTGGCAGAGACTGGGAGGTGGAAGGTGGAGGCAAATGGATGCAGATGATGGGATCGGATAGGAAAGGAAGGAGAAGCATGGAACCGAATTAAGGAGGTAGGTGGGCAGATGGGAAGCATTAGCAGGAGGAGACCCAGTGGGCGTGCGAGATTGACACAGTTGAAAGCACTGGTTTATTTCTATGGCTGCGTATTCTTTCTACTTAACCAGTGGGAACATAGTGACAGAAAAGTGAAGGATACACAAGGCCATGACAATTTACACCGTGATTCTGTACCAAAACAATATGTCAGATGCTTAGATTTGGATGCAAGTGCTTCTTCCCCTCAGGCTTCCGAACGTTTCTTCCATAAACCAGGGTACTGTCCAATTCACCTCTACCCCATTGAGGACATTGGACTTTGTGTCTGGAACTGGTGCGATATAATGCTGAGAACTATATTCTGCACTCTGTACCTTCACAAGGTCACAAGTTATAGGAGAATTAGGCCGTTCGGCCCATCGAGCCTAATCCGCCATTCAATCATTGCTGATCTCTGCCTCCCAATCCCATTCTCCTGCCTTCTCCTCATAACCCTTGATTCCCTTTCTAATCAAGAATTTGTCTATCTATGCTTTAAATAATATCCACTGACTTGGTCTCCACAGCCCTCTGTGGCAATGAAATTTGACAGATTAACTACCCTCCGACTAAAGAAGTTCCTCCTCACCTCCTTTCTAAAAGAGCGCCCTTTATTGTTGAGGCTGACCTTTGGTCCTAGACTCTCCCACCCAAAACATCCTTTCCACATCCACTCTATCTATGCCTTTCATTATTCTGTAAGTTTCAGTGAGGTCCCCCCTCAACCTTCTAAACTCCAGTGAGTACAGGCCCAGTGCTGCCAAGCGCTCATCATATGCTAACCCTTTGCTCTACCTCTTGTGGTAGAGTTTGACTTGATTTTTAGTACAATAGTGATTTTATTTGTGATTGCCATTGATGAACTAACTGTACACTGCAAGGGCCAGGAAGCGAGCGGGCAAGATCATCTCTGACCCCTCTCACCCTGGCCACAAACTCTTTGAATCACTTCCCTCTGGAAAGCGACTCCGGACTGTCAAAGCTGCCACAGCCAGACATAAAAACTGTTTTTATCCATGAGTAGTTGCTCTACTCAACAGCCAAAAATCTGTAGCCTCCCTTTGATCTGGTATTTTGTTGGTTCACATGCTTGATTTAACAGATCGCCCACAGACTGTCAGGATGGGGTCCAATTACTCCCCAGTCCTGACGCTCAGCACAGGAGCGCCACAAGGTTGTGTGCTGAGTCCCATCTTGTATACAATATACACTTATGACTGTATACCAACACACAGTACAAACAGGATCATCAAGTTTGCGGACGACACGACTGTGGTGGGACTGATAAACAACAACGACGAGTCTGCCTGCAGGGATGAAGTCCAAAAACTGACTGTCTGGTGTACCAAAAACAACCTGGTACTCAACCCATCAAAGACAAAAGAGCTGGTCGTTGACTTCAGGAGGAAGAGGAGAGAGGAACCTGCTCCCTTATACATCAAAGGAGACATGGTGGAGAGAGTCACTGGCTTTAAGTTCCTGGGAATAAACATCTCCCAGGACCTCAAATGGCAAATGAACACCGTCACTCTCGTGAAGAAGTCACATCAGCGGCTGTATTTCCTGAGGTCTCTGCTGCTGCTGTCCTTCTACCGATGCGCCGTGGAAAGTATCCTCTCCTATGGAATCCTGGTGTGGTTTGCTAGCTGTACTGTGGCTGAGAGGAGGGCGCTGCAGGGAATTATAAAAACTGCACAGAGCATTACAAACGCCCAACCGCCCTCCTTGGATGACATATATAGGGCCCGATGCTTGCGCCGGGCCACAAATATCAAGCAGGACACATCCCACCCTGCCAACCACCTTTTTACTCTGCTACCCTCTGGGAGGCGATTCAGGTCTCTGAAGGCTCGCACCGGTAGACTAAAAAATAGTTTCTACCCATGTGCGATAAAAGAGCTAAATTCCAACAGAGAACGCTGGGGAAGCAAAATGTAATACCAAGAAATGCCGCCAAATTCTTTTAAATTCTTTTAAAATACCTATTTATTATTTACTAATAAGTGTACATATGTGTTAATGGTTGTCGTGTTTGTATTTTTTTTAATCGGAGGAGATGTAATGGAATTTCGTTGCACAGTATTGTGCAATGACAATAAACGTATTCATTCATTCATTCATTGATCAATGGTGTTTTATCATTAACGTTTTATTATTATTATTAATGTTCAGTGTTTTCGGAGTCATTCGTAACTGTCACTGTATGTCATGTTGTTACTTGTGGGCGGAGCACCAAGGCAAATTCCTTGTATGTGAATACTTGGCCAATAAACTTACTTACAATATACATAATCTGTTTGGAAAGCATGCAAAACAAAGCCTTTCACTGCACTTCAGCACACATGACAATAACAATCCTAAACCCAAACCAAGTAGTAATGGCATACTAGAGAATAGAGGGCTTCTCCACTGGGAAGTCAAGTCTGAAGTCTCAGCCTATAAAAGGTAGTGCATTCCCACGGATCCGTTAGGGTGTCTGATAAACAAGAAAAACAACTAAAAATGCAGACGCTGTGAACTGAAATAAAACAAAACGCTGGAAGAATTCAGCCTGAGGCAGCAAAGAAACGGGTTAACGTTCAACTCGTAAACCCTCTGTCGAAACGGTGATAGAAAGATGGCAAACAGCACACTGTTGGAGGAACTCAGTGGGTCAAGCAACATTTATCAGGGGAGGAGTGAGGGGAGGAATTATCAACATTTCTGGTCGCGACCCTGTTGATCAGGACTGATCAATTCCCCCACCTTTGGGGCACCACCAGATGCTGCTTGACCAGCTGAGTTTCTCCAAATTCTTGAAGAAGGGTCCCAACCTGAAACGTCACCTATCCTTGTTCTCCAGAGATGCTGCCTAACCCACTGAGTTACTTCTGTGTTTTATTTCTATCTTTGGTATAAATCAGTATCTGCAGTTCCTTTGCCACAGAAGGCTGTGGAGGCCAACTCAATGGATATTTGTCGCGTAACTGACAGCAAAAGTGGGACAGGCCCAAGACCCTGGCGCGAAGCAACGTCTCACCTCCAACAGCAGCAGAAGCAGGCAAACGATCGCCGAGCTCGGCCTGGGGCTCACGGCCGTTGAGGTCTGGATCCGCCCCACTTCTACTCCCAGAGCGGGGCCAAGAAAATTGAAGATAGACACAAAATGCAGGGGTAACTCAGCGGGACCGATAGCATCTCTGGAGAGAAGCAATGGGTGACGTTTCGGGTCAAGGCCCTTCTTTCAGACTGAAGAAGAGTCTCGACATGAAACATCATCCATTGCTTCTCTCCAGAGATGCTGCCGGTCCCGCTGAGTTACTCCAGCTTTGTGTCCATCTTCAAATGACGTCACCCGCTCCAGATGACTGTGCGGGCGCATGAAATCGCACGTGACCTTCACGGGACCGTCGCGACTCAACGCGACCACGAGGTCACGTAATTAGCGTGCCAAGGACACGTAAGTGGGACACGAGCTTTATTACGTACTGGCTAAGAGTAATAGCAGGGGTCAGCAACCTTGTTCTGCATAGGGACCGGGATGCATGTCCGTGAGCGGATGGCAGGCCACATCTATCACGTGTACACATGGATCGTGCCCCTTCGAGGTCGCCACTCATACTCACTCATCCCCGGCCTATTGACAACCCCGATTCTGACCAAAGATCATAGAGTGGATCTTTGATCCCGACAAAGAAGCCCAGACAAAAAAGGTACACAAAAATGCTGGAGAAACTCAGCGGGTGCAGCAGCATCTATGGAGCGAAGGAAATAGGTGACGTTTCGGGCCGAAACCCTTTTTCAGACTGATAGGAGGTGGGGGGGGGGGAGAAGGAAGGGAAAAGGGAGGAGGAGCCCGAGGGCGGGGGGATGGGAGGAGACAGCTAGAGGGTTAAGGAAGGGGAGGAGACAGCAAGGGCTAGCAAAACTGGGAGAATTCAACGTTCATGCCATCCGGATGCAAGCAACCCAGACGGAATATGAGGTGCTGTTCCTCCAATTTCCGGTGTTGCTCACTCTGGCAATGGAGGAGACCGAGGACAGAGAGGTCGGATTGGGAATGGGAGGGGGAGTTGAAGTGCTGAGCCACCGGGAGTTCAGGTAGGTTATTGCGGACGAAACGATCGCCCAACCTCCGCTTAAGTCTCCCCGATGTAAATCAGCTGACATCTAGAGCAGCGGATGCAGTAGATGAGGTTGGAGGAGATGCAGGTGAACCTTTGTCGCACCTGGAACGACTGCTTGGGTCCTTGAATGGAGTCGAGGGGGGAGGTGAAGGGACAGGTGTTGCATTTCTTGCGGTTGCAACAGAAAGTGCCCGGGGAGGGGGTGGTACGGGAGGGAAGGGAAGAATTGACAAGGGAGTTGCGGAGGGAGCGGTCATTGCGGAAGGCAGACATAGGGGGAGATGGGAAGATGTGGCGAGTGGTGGGGTCACGTTGGAGGTGGCGGAAATGGCGGAGGATTATGTGTTGTATTTGCCGGCTGGTGGGGTGAAAGGTGAAGACTAGGGGGACTCTGCCCTTGTTGCGAGTGCGGGGATGGGGAGAGAGAGCAGTGTTGCGGGGTATGGATGAGACCCTGGTGCGAGCCTCATCTATGGTGGCGGAGGGGAATCCCCGTTCCCTGAAGAACGAGGATATTTCCGATGCCCTGGTGTGGAACGTCTCATCCTGGGAGCAGATGCGGCGTAGGTGAAGGAATTGGGAGTAGGGGATGGAGTCTTTACAGGGGGCAGGGTGGGAAGGCGTGTAGTCCAGATAGCCATGTGAGTCTGAAGAAGGGTTTCGGCCCGAAACGTCGCCTATTTCCTTCGCTCCATAGATGCTGCTGCACCCGCTGAGTTTCCCCAGCAATTTTGTGTACCAGCCATGTGAGTCAGTTGGTTTGTAGTGTATGTCGGTCAGAAGTCTGTCCCCTGCGATGGAGATGGTGAGGTCAAGGAATGGTAGGGAAGTGTCGGAAATGGTCCAGGTGTATTGGAGTGCCGGATGGAAGTTGGTGGTGAAGTGGATGAAGTCAGTAAAAGGTGCTTGGCCGTGCCGGCGGCTTTGCGCAGGAAGCAGTACAGCCAGAGCTCGGCGCTGCTCGCCGCTGTTCTGCCGCTCGCCGCTGCTCGGCAGCTACGCCATTGCGACCACCAGCGCAGGCCTCCTTGCTTCCTTCCGTCACCTCGCCTGGGTGCCGCAGCCTCGGGAAGTACCGGAGATGAATACCTAAGAAGTCTGCGGGCCGGATAATTATGGAAAAAAAAAATGCGCCCATGATCCGGGTGATTTCGGGTTACTGGCCGCATTCGGCCCGGGGGCCGTAAGTTGCCGACCCCCGAGTTGCACATTGACAGTCAGCGATAAAATGGGCTGCAAATCCAAAAGATCACCAAAATATATCAATCTTTTGGATTTACATTGTCAAGCTGGAAAGGGTGCAGAGAAGATTTACCAGGATATTGCCAGGACTAGAGGGTCTGTGCTATAGGGAGGATGGGCAGGCTGGGACTCTATTCCTTGGAGCGCAGGAGGATGAGGGGTGATACTATAGAGGTGAACATAACCACGAGTGGAATAGATCGGGTAGATGTACAGAGTATCTTGCCCAGAGGAGGGGAATCGAGAACCCCCTCAGAGCACAGCACACGATAATCTTTAACATAGACATCTCCACACAGCGGAATCAAAGTTTCCCACTGTGAGGGAAGGCACCGAAGTTCAGTCATCCTCCTCTGTTGTTCACCCGTGGTCGGGGGGCTCCCGAACCCCTCGCTGTCGCCGCTACGGGCGGCCTGATGTTCAGGCCCTCTCGCCGGGATGATGGAACTCCGACGTCGGAACGGGAGAACAACCTCAGTGGCTTGGACATCCGAATCGGCCACTACCCTACCGGAGTCCGCGGCTCCCGAAGTCCACAGGCCGCGCTGGGCGGAGATTCATGCTGGCGGCCCTCGGCAAAAGGTCTGAGGACTCCACGATGTTGAAGTCAGCTGGAAGCTCTCCGCGCTGGAAGCTCTCCAAACCCCAGCTCCGCGATGTTGAAGCAGCAAGCCCAACACTACGGAGCTTCAAACGGCGATCCAGGTAAGGCATCGCCTGCTCCGCGGTGAATCCAGCGCTGCGCCGCCGCTGAGGCTTTGGCCGCTCCCCGGCGAGGAAGTGACTGGGAAACGGTTTCCCCCTTACCCTACCCACCTCCCTCACATAGAAAAACTAAAGAAACCTCCAAAACGTACTTTTAAAACAGACTAAAAATAAAAAAAGATGGAAAAACAGACAGACTGTAGGCAGAGGCTGCCACCAATGCGGCGCCCCTAGTGGATAGATTATAACTGTCACTGCAAACCAAATAAAGTTTGTATTGTGCTCTTGTTGGGAAACCATTCAAACTTTTTTCCACTTAACCACTATCAAAATGGTACGATCCACTCTCTTTTCAAGAATAGGTCAATCGACACTGGTCAGGTTTCCTAAGATAATCTTTTATCAATATAGATGCTGATTAACTTCCAGTGTACTCCCATATTGGTGCCACTGCATTTCATTTCAATTTTTCTGATGAATTTATATGACATTTGACAAAAAAATGCAAGACAAAAAAATAGTTCAATAAAGCTCATCATTCATATCGCAGGTAGACAAAAATGCTGGAGAAACTCAGCGGGTTCGGCAGCATCTATGGAGCGAAGAAAATAGGCAACGCTTCGGGCCGAAACCCTTCTTCAGACTGAAGTCTGTCAGTCTGAACAAGGGTTTTGGCCCAAAACGTTGCCTATTTCCTTCGCTCCATAGATGCTGCCGCACCCGCTGAGTTTCTCCAGCACTTCTGTCTAGCTTCGATTTTCCAGCATCTGCAGTTCCTTCTGAATCATTCATATCACAATTCATTTACTTCACTAAATTCTGAATGGCCCTTTGAGTTGTGAGGGAAATTAAACTATTTTGCATTTGGTTTGAAATTTGAACAAAACCATAAATATACTCAGCAAGAACTATATCTCACGCTGATAAATTGTATTTATTTACAATAATAAATGTCACAAAAACATGTTAAAGATGCATTATTTGTGTAGTAATAAAATAACTTAAATGCTTCACAGATTGAAAATGAAACATTTATGTTTTATGTGTAATGACTATAAGACATGGGAGTGGAATTAGGTCATTTGGCCTATTGAGTCTACTCTGCCATTTGACTATGGCTGACCAATCTTTCCCTATCAACCCTATTCTCCTTCCTTCGCCCCGAAACCTTTGATGCCCTTATTGATCAAAAACCTATCAATCTCCATTTTAAAAATACCCAATGACTTGGCCTCCGCCGCCGTCTGTAGCAATGAATTCCACAGATTCACCACCCTCCGCATAAAGAAGTTCCTCTTCATCTCCATTCTAGGAAAGTAATCTATGTATAATTTACATTTTAGTGTGGTGGTGTCTTAGTCTATGTGCATGTCCTGCTGCTGTAAGCGGGACTGTCATTGTACCTGTATCTCACCGTACTTGTGCATAGGACTTGATTTGATTTGACTTGAAGGAGTTAAAGTACATAGATTTAGGCAGGGAATTTCAGAGGTTGAGTTCACAACAGATGGAAACATGGCAGACAATAATGGAGCAATGAAAATGGGGGAACTTGCAGAGATCCAGAATTATGGTAACATGAATAATCTGCATAGTTATAAGACTGGAGGAGGTTGCAGAGAGCGGCAACTGCCTCACAACGCCAGTGACCGGGGTTTGATCCTGACTATGGGTGCTGTTCTTAGTGAGTTTGTGCATTCTCCCCGAGACCTTGTGGGTTTACCCTGGTTGCTCCGGTTTCCTCCTACATTCCAAAGAAGTGTAGGTTTGTAGGCTAATTGGTTTCCATAGATTGTTCCCAGTGTGTATGATAGAACTAGTGTACGGGTGATCGATGGTCGGCGTGGTCTTGGTCGGCGGAGGGCCTGTTTCCATGCTGTACTACTAAACTAAACTAAACTAAACTAAAAGATGAATTGGAGACAAATTGTGTACAAGGACGAGATATTGGAAAAGCTGGCAAGTAAAATAAAAAGGGTGCGAACAAAAAGAATGAGAATAAAACCAGACATTCAAGAAAATTAGTTTGAAGAAAATAATATTGCACCACCACAATTGAATGTCTAATAGAACGATGTGTGGGTTAAAGAATGAAGGCTTATTGATTTGGGAAGAATTGAAAGCCTCAGAACCGTACCTAAGCAAGGATCCATGCCCTCCAGCGAGACAGGAAGAAACTAAATATGGAAACTGAGACTAGATGCCACTAAAGCGATGTCATCTCTTTGAAAGTGTTGCTTTTTCTGGTAGCAAAATTATATATATTTTTTAAACAGACGTCACCAACCTTCTCTGTCAAAGAAGCCCTGAAGTGCTTTCTTGGGGTCTTTGATGTAAAATGCTTCTTGGTCTTCCTGAAATTCAATGGAATAAGGGTTCTCTTCACTTTCATCCTCCACAGCATCCTCCACTGTTGAAATATTTTTAAAAAACAATCACTGATCTGGCAGGCACCTACTTTATATGATAATTCGCTGAATAGCAAATTACTTACTGCTTTGGGAGATGGAGTCAACTATCAGGTGATCTTTAAACAAAGCCATCAACAGTAAATGGAAGAGAGGCACAAAATCTGGAGTAGGTGTGCGCTTGTGGGAATTTGGGCGGGGGGGGGGTAGGGGAGTGGGATGCGGGAGTGTCGAGCAAATGTGGGAGACAGGGAAAGACTAAGATGATAGTTTTTTTAATTAAATTTCCAATTCAGTTTGAAGATGAGACTTTAAATCATCAGTTGTCCTATTTTTAATTTGAGACGTTTTTTTCTCTCTGAGGCATTATTTTGTTTCACTCGTTTTCGTTTTTTATTAAAAGTGTGTTGGGAAGTGAATGGAAAGTGGCCTGTTTATGAACACTCCAGCTGCTTTACAGACATGCAGTTAACTGAAGCATTTAGAACTCATTACGTTGATGATACTCCACAGTATAACAAACTCAATTTTTGAGAAAACCTTAGATCTCGTAACCTTATTCACAATTATCGGGCTTTACCGCTGAACAGGCAAATGTAAGACCAGCTGATTACAAACTCGATTAAAACTCGAGTAACTCAGCGGCATCATCTGTTGAGGGAATAGCATTCGCAGTTATTCGTGACCACAGACTAGTGTGCCCAAACTTGTAAGGAGGAGGCAGTGGGAAGGAATTCCTCATCAAAATCTTTCTGGGTCAAAAGACCCCGATTCTGGACACAAAAGGAACTGCAGAACCTGGAATCCTGATCAAAATACCAAGTGCTGGAGTAACTCAGCGGGTCCGGCGGCATCCGTGGAGAATATAGATAGGCAACGTTTCAGGTCAGGACCCTTCCTCGGAAGCCACTTCAAACGTCCTGACCCAAAACGTTGTCTGCCAATTCCCTCCATAGATGCTGCCTCACCCGCTGAGTTAAGGGCATGTCCCACGAGCAAGCGACCTGCATGCGGCAAGCGCGACCAAACCGGAAGCGGGGGCCGCGGGGTGGTCGAGTGATCCCCGTACAGGGCCGGTCCAACCAGCATGTGCCTGCATGCGGCGAGCGTGACCAAACCGGAAGCGGGGGCCGCGCGGAGGTCGAGTAGGTGACGTGAAGTTCGAGCGAAGTCCGCGGGAAGTTCGCGCGTGACGTATGGTGTCGAGGCACTGCTTACGGCGTCGAGACGGTGCGTACGGCCTCAATGCGGCTGCGGGCCGGCAGGTCGTTGCCGCGCGGAATTTTTGACCACGTTCAGTTTTTCAGAGCCCCGCGCGATGTCGGGACCATCTCCGCACAACTGCATACGGCTCCGGCGATCGAAGTGGGACCGGCCCCGCGAGGCCTTACGGCTCAATCGACCACGTTAGGTCGCGCTTGCCGCATGGAGTCGCATGCTCCTGGGACAGGCCCTTTACTCTAGAGTTACTCTTGTGTTTTGATCAAGATTCCAACATCTGCAGTTCCTTTTGATTATAGTGTGTCCAAAGTCAGGGGCTTATTTAACAGACAGATTTACAGTGCATTCAAAAAGTATTCAGACCCCTTCATTTTTTCCACATTTTGTTACGTTACAGCCTTATTCTAAAATCGATTGTTCACTTTTTTTATAATCAATCTACACACAATACCCCATAATAAAAAAAGCAAAAACAGGTGTTTAGAAATGTTTGCAAATTAATTTAAAAGAAAAAACTAAAAAAAAAATCACATTTACATAAGTATTCAGACCCTTTACTCATTACTATGTTGAGGCACCTTTGGCAGCGATTACAACCTCAAGTCTTCTTGGGTATGATGCTACAAGCTTGGCACACCTGTATTTGGGTAATTTCCCCCATTCTTCTCTGCAGATCCTCGCAAGCTCTGTCAGGTTGGATGGGGAGCGTCGATGCACAGCTATTTTCAGATCCCTCCAGAGATGTTCGATCGGTTTCAAGTCCGGGCTCTGGCTGGGCCACTCAAGGACATTCACAGACTTGTCATGAAGCCACTCCTGCGTTGTCTTGGCTGTGTGCTTAGGGTCATTGTCCTGTTGGAAGGTGAACCTCCGCCCCAGCTTGAGGTCCAGAATGATATGGAGCAGGTTTTCATCAAGGATCTCTTTGTACTTTGCTCTGTTCATCTTTCCTTTGATTCTGACTAGTCTCCCAGTTCCTGCCGATGAAAAACATCCCCACAGCATGAAGCTGCCACCACCATGCTTCACCGTAGGTATGGTATTGGCCAGGTGATGAGCGCTGCCTGGTTTCCTCCAGACGTGACGCTTGGCATTCAGGCCAAAGAGTTCAATCTTGGTTTCATCAGACCAGAGAATCTTGTTTCTCATGCCTTTTGGCAAACTCCAAGCGGGCTGTCATGTGCCTTTTACTGAGGAGTGGCTTCCACTCTAACATAAAGGGCTGATTGGTAGAGTGCTGCAGATATAGTTGTCTTTCTGGAATGTTCTCCCATCTCCACAGAGGAACTCTGTCAGAGTGACCATCGGGTTCTTGGTCACCTCCCTGACCAAGGCTCTTCTCCTCCGATTGCTCAGTTTGGCCGGGCGGCCAGCTCTATGAAGAGTCCTGGTGGTTCCAAAGTTCTTCCATTTAAGAATGATGGAGGCCATTGTGCTCTTCAGGAACTGCAATGCTGCAGAAATTGTTTTATACCCTTCCCCAGATCTGTGTCTCGACACAATCCTGTCTTGGAGGTCTATGGACAATTTCTTCATGGCTTGGTTTTTGCTCTGACATGTACTGTCAACTGTGGGACCTTATATAGACAGGTGTGTGCCTTTCCAAATCATGTCCAATCAGTTTAATTTACCACTGGTGGACTCCAATCAAGTTGTAGAAACATCTCAAGGACAATCAATAGAAATAGGATGCACCTAAGCTCAATTTTGAGTGCCATAGCAAAGGGTCTGAATACTTATGTAAATGTGAAATTTCAGTTATTTCTTTTTAAGTACTTTGGAAAAATTTCTATACCTGTTTTCGCATTTTTATTATGGGGTATTGTGTGCAGATTGATGGTAAAAAAAATGAATGTAATCCATTTTAGAATAAGGCTGTAACATAACAAAATGTGGAAAAAGTGAAGGGGTCTGAATACTTTCTGAATGCACTGAAGATGAACAACTTCTTCTCATTCTCTTACAGCCGCCTCTTTTCAACTTTGTTAAACCAGGCATTCCTCTAGTCTAGATACTAAATGCTGGAGCAACGCAGCAGTTACTTGATACTGAAGAAGGGTCTCGAAACGTCACCCATCCCTTCTATCCAGAGATGCTGCCTGTCCTGCTGAGTTCACTCCAGCATGTTGTGTCGATCTCCGGTTTAAATCAGCATCTGCAGTTCATTCCTACAACAATTCCTTTGATCTATCCACCCTTCCTAATGGTCTGAGCCAAATGTTAATGAGAAACAAACAGCCAGTTTTAAATAGAGACACAAGAGACTGCAGATGTTGGAATCAACACCATATTTTAATGGTGGGAAGATGGAAACGCAAGGAACTGCAGATGCTGGAATCTTACACAGGACACAAAGTGTCAGAGTAACTCAGCAGGTCAGGTATAATCGCTGGAGGACATGGATAGGCAACACTTTGAGTCAAGAGCCTTCTTCAGATTTAGATTCTGAAGAAGTGTCTCAACCCAAAATGTCGCCATGTCCTCCAGGTATGCTGCCTGACGCGCTAAATTACTCCAAGACTTTGTATTGAATGGCAGGAATGTAGAGATTAATTAAACTTTTCAATTCCAAATCTTTGAACATTCAATCAAGCTGTTCCAAGTGCTGGGAAGTGATTGAGAGTTTGGAAAGGTATGCTGTTTCGTTTCTTGAAAGACAGCCATGAAATTAGGTTGCGGCACATTGGTAAAGTTGCTGCCTCAGAGACCCGGGTTCGATCCTGACTACCGGTGCTGTCTGTATGGAGTTTGTACGTTCTCCCTGTGACTTTGTTGGTATCCTCCCACACTCCAAAGACGTACAGGTTTGTGGGTTAATTGGCTTCGGTAAAAATTGTAAGTTGTCCCTAGCGTGTAGGATAGTGCTAGTGTACGGGGTGATTGCTAGTCAGCATGGACTCGGTGGGCGGAAGGGCCTGTTTCCATGCTGTATCTCTAAATTAAAATCTAAACTAAAGTAAAGTAGATTACAACTGATCTAAATCTTCACATCACTTGTTAGGAAAGGTTTAGAGGGACATGGGCAAAACGCGGCCAAATTAAACAAACTTAGATGGGCATCTTGGTTAGCATGGATGAGTTGGGCTTTGGGTCGTTTCCATGCTTTAGTTTAATTTAGATTAGAGATACAGCGTGGAAACAGGCCCCTTGGTCCACTGAGTCCACACAGACCTGTACACTAGCAGTGTCCTACACACACGAGGGACAATTTACAAAAAAACAATCATCCTACAAACCTGCACGTCTTTGGAATGTGGGAGGAGGCCGGAGCACCCGGAGAAAACTCACGCGGTGACAGAGAGAACGTACAAATTCCATACAGACAACACCCGTAGTCAGGATCAAATCTGGGTCTCCGGCGCTGTAAGGCAGCAACTCTACCACCAAACCACCGTTCCTTTGTTAGGAAAGATTTAGAGGGACATGAACAAAACGTGGCCAAATAGGACTGGCTTCGATGGGCATCTAGGTCAGCACGGACGAGTTGGACTGATGGGCCTGTTTCCATGCTCTATAAAAGGAGACCGAAACGTCACCCATTCCTTCTCTCCAGAGATGGTCCCACTGAGTTACTTCAGCATTTTGTGTCTATCTTCCATGCTCTATAACTCTACTTGGCGTGATAACCCTACAAGGCTGATGACCGCACCTACCTATTCCCCATGTGCACCCAGACACAGCTTTGGCCACAGGCTTCTTTGGCTGCTCTACTGACTCAGACTTGGCATTATCGTCCTCGTCAGAGTCTTCCCCGAGCATCCTTTTCTCCAAGCGCTCGTGCTGCCGATTCATTTGCTTCAGCTCGGTCACAGTAAATTCAGATTCTGCCTCTGCGTCCTCTTCTGGCCCCTGCATTCGTAGATGTTTCGCAAATTAAAAAAAATAGAGTTAGATCACATTGGCCCACATTAACAGTTTAAAAAAGTTTTTTTTGAGTAACAGCACGGAAACAGGCCCTTCGGACCACCGAGTCTGCGACGACCAGCGATCCCCGTACACTCGCACTATCCTACACACTAGGGACAATTTATCATTTTTACCAAAACCAATGAACCTACAAACCTGCACGTCTTTGGAGTATGGGAGGAAACAAGAGCACCCAGGGAAAGCCCACGCGGTCACGGGGAGAACGTATAAACTCTGTACAGACAGCACCCATAGTAAGGAGCAAACACAGGTTTCGGACACTTCAGGGCAGCAACTCTACTGCTGCGCCACCGTGCAGCTCTAATAACAAATTCAATAATAAAACAATCGCTATATACTCCGGTTTAGTAGTTAATGTTCTGATGTTGGTACTGGAATATACAAATTAATTATAAATTGGTGAAATTCCCTTATAGAACCCGTGATTCATTTTCTCTTTACTATTAGCAAGAAGTTAGCCTATATTGCATAGCTACTGTGAAGGTTGAAAATTAATGATCATTTAAAATATTTTAGTTTCTTTTGGTGAACAGAAGAGAAGGAGAACACACAATCATTTAATTTTCAGTAGAATTTATGAAGTAATTTGTCATTACTATTTCCCAACCAGCCTCGTTAAAAGAGCAAATAGTGGAGTAGAATAAATGCACCAGAGGTAAATCAGCATCGAAAGGGCCTGTCCCACTTTCACGACCTCTGCCAAGTTTGCCCTTGACTCATACTCGCAGCATGGTCATCACGAGGTCGTAGGAGGTCGTAGGTAGGTTGTAGCAGGTCGTGATGCTAGTCGTAGGTACTCGTGGCATCAAGTAGGTCGCGCCATTTGTTCCAGCCTGATGAAAAAATGTCCACGAGTAAAAAAGGTCGTGAATTAGGTCGTGAAAGTGGGACAGGCCCTTTAAAGAGAGTAAAACTGCAGGTGTAGCACTTCAGCAAAGGCCAGATCATTTCTGCATCAGCATTAGGCAGAAACAAGGAACTGCAGATGCTGTAACACAAAAGGATGCAATGTGCTGGAGTAACACAGCGGGTCTGGCAGCATCGCTGGAGGACATGGATAGGTGTCGTTTCAGGTCGGAACCCTTCTTCAGACTGAAAGATAGAGAAGGCCAGAACAAAATAAGGCCGGCAACAGATGACCTCAGGAAGAGTGGAGTCCATAAAAACCCATTGTTGGCTGGGAAAGATGTGTTAAAGACGGGAATAAAAGGCGATTAGGTATAGATAGGTATAGGTGTAGAGGGATATGTTGGTATTGTAGTTCCAAGACTAGTAAGCTTGTTTTAACACCCAGTATAGTGGTAGGAGGAAGTATCTTGGGCACCTTTAAGAAGTTTTCAAGACAGAGTTAGATTTAACTCTTCGGGCTAACGGAATCAAGGGATATGGGGAAAAAGCCGGAATGGAGGACTGATTTTGGATGACCAGCCATGATCATATTGAATGTTGGTGCTGGCTCAAAGGGCCGAATGGCCTACTCCTGCACCTATTTTTTTACCTTTCTATGTTTAATGTAATCTACAAGCTAGACAAAATTAAGGCACGATCAAAAAACAACAAGCAACGTGCTCCCAAATTCCTGACCTCTGCCACCAAAAAGATCCCAGGAAGAGATGGACAATCAGTGTTGGTACAACTGTAGGATGCAGAATTAAGGCGATTTGCAAAACATAAAGAAGTACAGATCTGTAGATCCCACACTGTCAATTTGCTGTTAACTGCCTTAGAACGTAGAACAAAGACCCTTCTGAAGGGCCCCCACACAAAACAAGGATCTCGACCCGAAACCTATTCATTTTCTCCAGAGATGCTGTCTGACCTGCTGAGTTACTCCAGCTTTTTACATCAAGAGTCAAGAGCGTTTTATTGTCATATGTCCCAGATAGGACAATGAAATTCATACTCGCTGCAGTCTATCTTTGGTTTAAAGCAGCATCTGCAGTCCGTTCCTACACATCACCTATCCATGTTCTCCAGAGATGCTGCCTGACCCACAGAGTTGCTCCAGCACTGTGTCCTTTCCTGCATCAGCATCACTTTCTTTTCTCTCTCCTTATAATTTTCAGAATGCCCACTTACTCCAAAGAAAAAGAGTGGTCACAGTGGCGCAGCGGTAGAGTTGCTGCCTTGCAGCTAATGCAGCGCCGGAGACCCGCGTTCGATTCTGACTACGGGTGCTGTCTGTAAGGAGTTTGTACCTTCTCCCCGTGATCTGAGTGGGTTTTCTCCGAGTTCTTCGGTTTCCTCCCACACTCCAAAGACGTACAGGCTTGTAGGTTAATTGGCTTGGTAAATGTAAAAATTGTCCCTATTGGGTGTAGGATAGTGTTAATGTGCGGGGATCACTGGACGACACCGACCAGGTGGGCCGAAGGGCCTGTTTCCATGCTGTATCTCTAAACTAAGCTAAACCAAATAATGACATAATAAAATGTTATACAAAAGCCACAGGGGATTTAAAGAGAGGAGGGGGAAGTGATTGAGTTGGCACCCAACCAGCCAACCTTGCAGTTTGCACCAGTTAATTTGCACCAGTCAGATCCCCGACCTCTACCTCCGCTACATTGACGATTGCTTTGGTGCTACCTCCTGCACCCACACACAACTGACTGACTTCATCCGCTTCACCACTAACTTCCATTAGGCACTCAAATACACCTGGACCATTTCCGACCCTTCCCTACCATTCCTTGACCTCACTATCTCCATCGCAGGTGATAGACTTCTGACCGACATCCACTATAAACCCACTGACCCACGGCTACCTAGACTACTCTTCTTCCTACCCTGCTTCCTGTAAGGACTCCATCCCCTACTCCCGATTCCTCCGTCTACGCCGCATCTGCTCCCAGGATGAGGTGTTCCACACCAGGGCATCGGAAATGTCCTCGTTCTTCAGGGAACGGGGGTTCCCCTCCCATACTATAGACGACGCTCGCACCAGGGTATCTTCCATACCCCGTAACACTGCTCTCTCTCCTCATCCCCCCTCGCAAGAAGGGCAGAGTCCCCCTGGTCCTCATCTTTAACCCCACTAGCCGTCACATACAACAAATAGTCCTCCGTCAGTTTTGCCACCTCCAACGTGACCCCACCACTCGCCACATCTTCCCATCTCCCCCTATGTCTGCCTTCCGCAAAGACCGCTCCTTCCTTGTCAATTCTTCCCTTCCCTCCCGCACCACCCCTTCCCCGGGCACTTTCCCTTGCAACCGCAAGAGATGCTACACTTGTCGCTTTACCTCCCCACTCGACTCCATTCAAGGACCCAAGCAGTCGTTCCAGGTGCGACAGAGGTTCACCTGCATCTCCTCCAACCTCATCTATTGCATCCGCTGCTCTAGATGTCAGCTGATCTACATTGGCGATCGTTTCGCCGAACACCTCCGCTCGGTTCGCATTAACCAACCCGACCTCCCGGTGACTCAGCACTTCAACTCCCCCTCCCATTCCGTATCCGACCTCTCTGTCCTGGGCCTCCTCCACGTCCAGTGAGCAACACCGTAAATTGGAGGAACAGCACCTCATATTCCGCTTGGGGAGTCTGCATCCTGGTGGCATGAACATTGAATTCACACAATTCTGTTAGCCCTTGCTGTCTCCTCCCCTTCCTAGCTCTCCCTCAGCCCTCAGGCTCCTCCTCCTCCTTTTTCCTTTCTTCTCCCCGCCTCCCTCCACTCCCCATCAGTCTAAAGAAGGGTTTCGGCCTGAAACTTTGCCTATTTCCTTCGCTCCATAGATGCTGCTGCACCCGCTGAGTTTCCCCGCCAGCTTGATCACCAAACTCAGCGGACTTGGCATCTCCACCTCCCTCTGCAACTGGACACTGGATTTCCTCACCAACAGACCACAGTCTGTTAGGGTCAACAACCTCACCTCCTCCACTATAACACTGAACACAGGGCTGTGTGCTCAGCCCTCTCCTCTACTCCCTCTTCACCCACGACTGCATCCCTAAGTACGGATCCAACGCCATCATTAAGTTTGCTGACGACACCACGGTGGTAGGACTGATCAGTGACAACGATGAGTCAGCCTACAGAGAGGAGGTCCAGCACCTGACAACCTGGTGTGCCAACAATAACCTCGTCCTCAACTCCAAGAAGACGAAGGAAATTATTGTCGACTTCAGGAAGGTCAGAGGAGGCAGTCATACCCCCATCCATATAAACGGGACTGAGGTGGAGCGCGTCTCCAGCTGCAAATTCCTCGGGGTACATATCTCGGAGGATTTGTCCTGGTCCCTCAACACCTCCAAGCTGATCAAAAAGGCACAGCAGCGCCTTTACTTCCTGAGGAGGCTCAAGAAAGCTCACCTGTCCCCCCAGATACTGACCAACTTCTACCGCTGTACCATCGAGAGCATCCTGACCACCTGCTTCACGGTATGGTACAGCAGCTGCACTGTTGCGGACAGGAAGGCACTACAACGGGTTGTGAAAACCGCGCAGCACATCATCGGTGCCCCGCTCCCTGCCATGGATGCCCTCCACCGGAAATGGTGTCTGAGACGGGCCGGGAAGATCATTAAAGACCCCTCCCACCCCAACCATGGACTGTTTGCCCTCCTCCCATCAGGGAGACGGTACAGGAGCCTCAGGTCTCGTACCAGCAGGATGAGGAACAGCTTCTACAATTATACCATCACATTGCTGAACTCGGAGTCCCGCCGATAGATTTCTCCGGTCCCTCCGTCCCCATTGTTTAATTATTCTGTATTTTTGATTATTCTGTATCTTCTTTTTTTTTAATTTCTATATGCACTACTACTACGGACTGACGCAAAACTGCATTTCGTTGTACCCATACTTAGTATTTGTGCAATGACATTAAAGTTGAATTGAAAAAAAAAAATTCTCCAGCATTTTTGTCTACCTACTGAGAATACTGACCTGTGTGCCCTTTATGTATTTTTATACTGCCTTTTGCAACTGTGTGCCTTTTGCAACTGTAAAAAAATATGAAAATGTCTAAAATTGATTGTCCACACTCCCCCCCCCTTCTCTCTCACAGTCTCTCACCTGTTTTCGGCAGAATTTCTGGCAGTTTCTGAGCTGCCAGCCTACAAGACGAGTTGCTGAGCTGCCAGGCATGAGTGACTGAGCTGCCAGCCCAATAATCCATTTGGCCCACAATGTCCATACTAGTCCACTGGAAACCAGTCCCTTCGGCCCACAACACCCATGCTAGTACTCCAGAAAGCCCCCCATCCCTCCCACACTGGCCAGCAATCTTGGAATTGGTGGAGAGGTGGAATATTGTGTTGGGGGACCAGCCCTCCCGTGTGAAGCTGGGACCCAACGGGTCCCACTTAGTCTAGTACATGCTATTTGTCAGTTTGAAAAAGGCTCCAGACCTGAAATGTCACCTATCCATGTTGTAAGAGATGCTGCCTGCGTTACTCCAGCACTATGTGTCTTATATGGCTTACATTCTGGTCTTCTGTATTGTCTGGGCAGAATGGTGGAACATGTTGGTCCAGCAGAAATGTATCTACTCCCTACCCCTCTTCTATGAAGCAAGTTGCCCGTGTGCACAAAATGTAGACAAAATAGGTGAAATAACTGATGAAAATCTGCTCTCGTACCTGAATCTAGCAGTCACTGGTCTATAGAATAAGCCATGTAAATATATGCTGCAGTAAACATTTCTTGTTATATATTTTTCTCACCACTGCTAACAAGATTCAATGTCTGCTCTGCACCTGGTTGTCTTAATATTCTGAGCACATTTTTCCAGATGCAATCAAGCCTAACATGGCAGGGAGATTCTGTGCTAATCTTGATTCTGTCAGAATGTTGTAGCTGGAGCTTCCTAACAAGGGTGATGTACAGATGAATGTAGCCGTGTCAATCCTGGCTGAGCGAGATTTTATCAATACATGCCCTTCACTGGAGCTGAATCTATTGGTAAACTACTGAGGACGACACGGAGCAGGGCAGCATTGCGCAGTGTGAAGAAGATAGTGATAAATTGCCACGACGCTGGTGATCACCAGGACAGAAAGCTTCCAAACAGAAACAGACCAGCAATCTTAACGCTATAAGTGTAGATGATAAGTGCCCTAATTGGGACAAGCCAAGTGGAGTGTGGGAGGAGAGGTGAGTAGAACAAAAGCATGTTGTTCACACTGGAGGGCAGGAACAGAGGCAACAGAGGGAAAAAGGTAGATGCCCTGACCATGCTGTGGAGAACAGGCCGACCAGCGCACTAGTTAAGCTTTACTCCAGCATAACTGTGTATGTAATACTGTCAGACTGGCAGTTTCTGAGCTGCCACCTACATTGCTGAGCAGGCATTGACTCCCAGGGCCCACAATGTCCATACTAGTCTAAACCAATGCATTGGTGCCAGGTGTGAAGCTGGGACCCAAAAGTCTAGTACATGCTATTTGTCAGTTTGAAAAAGGCTCCAGACCTGTGTCACCTGTTGTAAGAGATGCTGCCTGCGTTACTCCAGCACTAATATGGCTTACATTCTGGTATTGTCTGGGCATGGTGGAACCCAGCACTACTCGGCAGTGTGCACAAAATGTAGACTAGGTGAAGATGAAAATCTACCTGAATCTAGCAGTCACTGGTCTATAGAATAAGCCATGGCTGCAGTAAACATTTCTTGTTATATATTTTTCTCACCACTGCTAACAAGATTCAATGTCTGCTCTGCACCTGGTTGTCTTAATATTCTGAGCACATTTTTCCAGATGCAATCAAGCCTAACATGGCAGGGAGATTCTGTGCTAATCTTGATTCTGTCAGAATGTTGTAGCTGGAGCTTCCTAACAAGGGTGATGTACAGATGAATGTAGCCGTGTCAATCCTGGCTGAGCGAGATTTTATCAATACATGCCCTTCACTGGAGCTGAATCTATTGGTAAACTACTGAGGACGACACGGAGCAGGGCAGCATTGCGCAGTGTGAAGAAGATAGTGATAAATTGCCACACGATATAAACAAGCTGGTGAACAAACAGTCACAGTTGAGACAGGACAGAAAGTAATAAGAGATGAGGCATTCTGAAAGATAGAGTGAGCAGGGCAAAATAGAACAAAGCATGTTGTTCACAAAGGAGGGCAGGAACAGAGGAACAGAGGGACCCAAGTTTAGTTAGTTTACTTTAAAGATACAGCGTGGAAACAGGCCGACCAGCAATCCCCCGCACATTAACGCTTGGTATAAGTGTAGATTAAGGCTTGGCATAAGTGTAAATTGTCCCTAATAGGATACTACACACACTAGGGACAATTTACACTTACACCAAGCCAATTAACCTACAAACCTGTACATCTTTGGAGTGTGGGAGGAAACCGAAGTTCACAGAGAAAAACCCATGCAGGTCACCGACAGCACCCGTAGTCGGGATCGAACCCGGGTCTCTGAAGCTATAAGCGCAGTAAAGGGCCTGTCCCACTTTCCCGAGTTATTCACAAATTCTCCCGAGTTATTCACAAATTCTCCCAAGTTTTCCCCTTGATTCAAACTCGCAAAATGTTCGTAACAAGTCCGTAGGAGTCCGTGGATATATTGTAGCGGCTCGTTATGCCAGCCGTAGGTACTCGGGTCTATTTTTTTACTCGTGGACATTTTTTATCAGGCTGGAAAAAACGTCCCGACTTACCTGATGCCCTGTGAAGGCCAAGCCAATGGATATTTTTAAGGCGTAGATAGATAGATTCTTGATTAGTACTATGGGCTATGGGGAGAAGGCAGGAGAATGGGGTTGAGAAAGATGGATGAGCTATGATTAAATGATGGAGTAGACTTATAACCATATAACCATATAACAATTACAGCACGGAAACAGGCCATCTCGACCCTTCTAGTCCGTGCCGAACACGTATTCTCCCCTAGTCCCATATACCTGCGCTCAGACCATAACCCTCCATTCCTTTCCCGTCCATATAACTATCCAATTTATTTTTAAATGATAAAAACGAACTTGCCTCCACCACCTTCACTGGAAGCTCATTCCACACAGCCACCACTCTCTGAGTAAAGAAGTTCTCCCTCATGTTACCCCTAAACTTCTGTCCCTTAATTCTCGTCATGTCCCCTTGTTTGAATCTTCCCTACTCTCAGTGGGAAAAGCTTATCCACGTCAACTCTGTCTATCCCTCTCATCATTTTAAAGACCTCTATCGTCCCCCCTTAACCTTCTGCGCTCCAAAGAATAAAGCCCTAACTTGTTCAACCTTTCTCTGTAACTCAGTTGCTGAAACCCAGGCAACATTCTAGTAAATCTCCTCTGTACTCTCTCTATTTTGTTGACATCCTTCCTATAATTAGGCGACCAAAATTGTACACCATACTCCAGAATTGGCCTCACCAATGCCTTGTACAATTTTAACATTACATCCCAACTTCTATACTCAATGCTCTGATTTATAAAGGCCAGCACCCCAAAAACTTGATGGGCCAAACGGCCTAATTCTTCTCCTATCGCTTATGTACGGAGAAGCTTGGGTGTAGAACTAAAGAGTTGCTCTGGGAGAAGCTAGGGTGGACACAATGGCCTCGCTTGGCTTGTGACCATTGAATGATTGCATACTTGCCTGTAAAATCAGGAGTCTGGTGCTCCCTCCAAACTTAATAACATGGCCAACTTTCAGCCGGTGGTAGTTGTTTGGCTCCACTTTCTCTTTGTTCACCACCGTTCCGTGCGTGCTGCCCAGGTCGTAAACGTAGAAGCCGGCGCCAATTTCCCCATCGGCCGCTGGCCTGTGCTGCACCACGGCGTGGTAGCGCGAAATGGAGGGGTGCTCGAGCGCGATGTCGCAGGTAGGAAGCCTCCCAACGACGTAAAAGCTCTTCCGATTCAGACTGATCACCGAGGCTATGCCTCCATTCTTGAGGACTTCAAAGCTGTAGGGGGCTTCTGCTAAACCTCCCCATGGCGGCTCCTCATAGGGGAGCGGAGGACATGGCTTGTACTTATCAGACAGTAACCTGGGAATGGACCTGGGGTTAGTCAATGGCAATGTGGGAGGCTGACTTTCAACGAGCGTCTGATCTTCTGTGCATTTTCCTTCAGACTTGGACCTGGTTCCTTGCTCGTGTGCTGCAAAGTCTTCTACAGCCGCTGCCTCTTCCCCTCCAGTAGATTTAACACTTTCGGCTGTTTCTGTGCTGGATGATGAAGGGCTCGAGTGGATAGTCTTCTCCTTCTTCTGCAATGGAGCCAAAGGGAGCAAGGGCTTCTTAAAACCATCACTGTTTAATGCATCTGCAACCAAACAAATAAAGAGTGTAACATTACGACGCATGATTCTATGACATTGAGATAAATATTTGATGTAACAGCGGTATAGCGTTACGGAGAAAATGTATTGAAGCGGCTTCAGGTTTGCATTAGAACATAGAATAGGGACAGGCCCTTCGGCCCACAATGTTTGTGCCGAGCATGATGCCAGGTTAAACTGATCTGGTCTCCCGGTACATGATCCACATCCCTCTATTCCTTGCACTTCCATGTGTCTATCCAAAAGATTTTTTAACGCAACTCTCGTACAGTATTGTTCCAACAACAGTACAATCATATCGGGCTCAATTTTGATTTTTTTTTACCATTTCTTACTGTTGTACAATTCCACAGGACAGAGTCAATATTAACTGCCACAACGGAGCTAAAGCCGGTATTTATATCCCAGCATTATCATGATCAGAGAATTTAGATCAAACACCATTGTTTGTCTGAAGCTTCAAAAATATTTTTTTCTCAACTTTGTGGGTGTAAATATATTTATTCTTGGCTGGTCGAGCTGCTGCCTCAAAGCTCCAGATACCCAGGTTCGATCCTAACTATGGGAGCAGTCTGTACGGAGTTTGCACATTCTCCCCGTGACCTGCGGGTGATCGATTGATGGGTCTTTTTCAATGCTGTATCTTTGAATCAATCAATGAGAGGTTAAATCTAAGTAAGCATGCAGGTACAGCAGGCAGTGAAGAAAGCGAATGGCATGTTTGCCTTCATAACAAGAGGAGTTGAGTACAGGAGCAAAGAGGGTCCTTCTGCAGTTGTACATGGCCCTGGTGAGCCAACCCCTGGAGTATTGTGTGCAGTTTTGGTCCCCTAATTTGAGGAAGGACATTTTTGCTATTGAGAGAGTGCAGCGTAGGTTCACGAGGTTGAATCCCAGGATGGCGGGACTGTCATATGTTGAAAGAATGGAGCGTCTGGCTTTGTATACACTGGAATTTAGAAGGATGAGGGCATCTTATTAAAACATATAAGATTATTAAGAGATTAGACACGCTAGAGACATGTTCCCGATGTTGGGAGAGTCCAGCACCAGGGGCCACAGTTTAAAAATAAGGTGTTGGCCATTTAGAAGGGAGATGAGGAAAAACATTTTCACCCAGAGAGTTGTGAATCTGTGGAATTCTCTGCCTCAGAAGGTGGTGGAGGCCAATTCTCTGGATGCTTTCAAGAGAGAGATAGAGCTATTAAAGATAGTGGAGTCAAGGAATAAGGGGAGAAGGCAGGAACGGGGTACTGAGTGTGGATGATCAGCCATGATCACAATGAATGACGGTGCTGGCTCGAAGGGCCGAACGACCTACTCCTACACCTATTGTCTATTATCTACCTGCCTCTAGCTGCCATTGAAGTGGTGTAGTGAGCTATATTATTGAACTGTGAAAACCATGTGAACAAAGAGTGGAATTCTGAGATTACACTTAACAAACACAAAATGAACTGCAATATTTCAGTCAGTATACTGTGTTACCTGGAGAAGAATTTATGATTGATGTTGTACCCATGCACCAGTGTCTCCCCATTTGTTTTACCTATTCAAATAATTATCTCAATCTCTCCAACATTAGTTCAAATTTAATTTAAAATACAATACAACTTGGAAACAGGCCCTTCGTCCCAGCTAGTCTCCTCGTAGAGTGGATGAGAAAGTCCCCTGCCAACATGAACAGGTGATCGATGGTCAGCATACACTTGGTGGGCCAAAGGACCCATTGCCATGCTGTACTTCTAAACTCATTCCCATCCCAGATGCTGCCTGACCCGCTGAGTTCTTCCAGCACTTTGTGTTTTGCTCAGGATGCCAGTATGTGCAGCTTCTTGAGTCCTCAATTTTGTATAACGTTCTTCTTAATAAAAATCAACAAGACCCCCAACTCTAAAGAACACACAGTGCTGAAGTAACGCAGCAGGTGAGGCAGCATCTCTGGAGAATATGGATCGGTGACTTTTTAGGTCGGGACTCTATCAGATCTCCCTTCCGCCTGCCGAGAAAACAATCCTGAGGTTTGCCGAACCTCACCATTGCAGCTGTGCCAGTTCCCAATAACTCTCACTTCCCCGATCTTAAAAATATTCATCTCTCTCTGCACCGTAAACATATCTGGTATGGATATGGGAGAAGGCAGGAGAATGGGGCTGCGAGGAAAAAATAAATTAGCCATGATGGAAAGGTGGAGCGAATTCGATGGGCCGAAAGGCCTAATCCTGCTCCTGTGTACTATAGTCTCATTGATCTGACCTCCACCACCCTCTTAAGCAAAGAATTCCAGTGATTCACTGCCCTCTGAGAAGGAATTTCTTCTCACACCAGTTTTGGATGATCGCCCCTTTGTCTTGTAACTATGTCCCCTTGTTTATGATTCTCCCACTCGTGGAAACATCTCAACAGCTATACCTTCCTTTTCTCTGGAGCCTCAGAAGCTGAAGGGAGACCTATAGATAGAAGCATACAAAAGGTCTGAAGAACATTCCTGACCCAAAACGTCCCCTATCCATGTTCTCTGCCTAACTTGTGCAGGAAGAAACCGTGGATGCTGGTTTAAACCGAAGGTAGGCACAAAGTGCTGGACAGCGGGTCAGGCAGCATCTCTGGAGAGAAGGAATAGGTGACGTTTCGGGTCTTCTTCAGACTGGAGTCAGGGGAAAGGGAAACGAGAGATATAGACGGTGATGTAGAGATATATAGAACAAATGACTTACTGAGTTACACCAGAACTTGTGTGTCCTTTTGTATGTTAGCCAGCATCTGCAGTTCCACGTTTCTGCATATACCCGCAACTCTTTTAAAATGAGCGTTGCTGGAACAATTCCTTTTTGAATATGATTTGCATCCTAGTTTTTCAAACTGAGCTCTGCAACCCAGCACTACAGGAATCGGAGAATGTGAAAATCAGGGGGGGGGGGGGAGTGCAGATTTGACGCACAGATCAACCGTTACCTTATTGCAGAATTGAGAAGGCTCGAGGGGGGGAGGGAGAATTGAGCTTTTCCTGGTTCTATTTCTTATGTGTTTAGGAATAAATTAATTTCCTGACACAAAAAGCTGGGGTAACTCAGCAGGTCAGACAGCATCTTCAGTCTGAAGAAGGGTCTCGACCCAAAACGTCACCTATTCCTTTTCTCCAGAGATGCTGCCTGACCCGCTGAGTTACTCCAGCTTTTTGTGTCTATCTTCAGTATAAACAAGCATCTGCAGTTCCTCCCTGCACATTAATTTCCTGACACTTACCCATGTATTATGTGGCCAGTCAGGAATACTGGTATTTTATTTGTTAGTGTTTTTATTTCAATTGCACGATAATGTAATTATTAAAATGTATTGTTTTGGAAAGCAGGCAATAGAAGCTCAGATGTGTGGGGAGACCTCCTTCAATTGCCCAAGCTGTCAAAGAGGATAGTTAGATAGGTTTTGAAAACAACTGATCTGGAAACCATTGATTATTAGCATTGAAGCAAATCCAGAGAAAATGCAGAACACAGCAGGTGGGTAGCATCATGCAGTCATGAGAGAAATACTGTCGGCATAATGCACTCAACTTGTTCTGAAACTTAGGGCACAGATTTTTAATCAGAATTCAATTTTAAAGTTACTTTATAGAAGTGACATTATTGGATGTATGGAAACTTACTCTGAAAAGTTTAGAGGATCAGTGACAAAGGACTGGATAGTGCTTGATCTGACCCTCTATCTACACTCATCACCACCGCTGTGCGAGCTCAGTAGTCATGTTGAAAAATCTTCACGCGTCTTCCCGTGCTTACCTGCCGTTAGCGAGTCTTCCCGAGTACCTGCCGTTAGCGTTACTAGCCTCTAAGAGACGTCCCCGAGCTCCGACGTACCCGCTACGTTCATTCTCTGTGCTTACCACGAGTTTGATTTTATTTAAACTCGGGAGAGCTCTTGGAATGAACTCGTACCGTGGGACAGGGCTATTACCAATGACCTTGAAGTGTAAGAACACAAAGTGCTGGAGGAACAGCGGGTCAGGCAGCATCTCTTGGGAGGCTGACGTTTCAAGTCAGGATTCTTCATCAGACTCATCCGTATGTCCGGACGTGGCGGCGCTGCCTGGCAGCTGCGGCTCGCCTGCAGTCCGTCTGTTTTTTGTTATTTTCTTTTGTCCTGTTTTAGTTACATTTTAGTTCATTAGGTTGTGTATGTGTGGGGGGCGGGTGTGAGAAACACGGTTTTGGTCTCTTCCTTTGGGGGGATGCGACTTTTTCATGTCGTATCCCCTCTCTCCGTCTGCGCTGAGGCCTAATGGCGGAGCTGGCAGAGCCAGCCAGGACTTACCAGCGCGAGGCTGGCCGACTTCGGGGCTGTGGCGGCGTTCTGGCGACGGCCCGGCTTTCGGGGGTGTGGCGGCTTTCCGGTGGCGGCGGCCCGGCTTCGGGGCTGTGGCGGCATTCCGGCTTTCTGGCAGCGCCCCGGTTTTCGGGGGTGTGGCGGCGTTCCGGCGTTCTGGCGGCGACCTGAATTCGGGGGCTCGGCCGCGGGCCCAGTGGACGACATCGTCGGGAGCTCGCAGGTCACAGGTTGGTGACCTATTTTTCCAGAGCTCCCGCAACAACAGCTGCGTCCGCTGGACTGGAGGGCAGCAGCTTCGGCAGCTTCGACCACCCCGGGCCGCGGAGTTTGAACCGGTCCGTTCGCGAGCTCGGATTCAGCCGCGGGACTGACTTACCATCACCCGGCGGGGTCACAACAACGGAAGCCTGGATCGCCTCAACGCAGAGGGAGAACAAGGAGGGCAGAGACAGTGACTTTAAGACTTTTGCCTTCCATCACAGTGAGGAGGTGCCTGGTGAACTCACTGTGGTGGATGTTAAATTTGTGTTCATTGTGTGTTTTTGTTATTTTATTATATGTATGACTGCAAGGCACGAAATTCCGTTCAGACCGAAAGGTCTGAATGACAATAAAGGATAATTCAATTCAATTCAGTGACGCTGCCCGACCTGCTGAGTTACTCCAGCACTTTGCGTTCAAGATTGCAGCACCCGCAGTTCCTTGTGCCTACCTTGGTGGTGTTAGTTCTGCAATCATCCCTCAAGTGGAATAGATAGGGTAGATGCACAGAATATTTTACCCAGAGTTGGGGAAATCAAGAACCACGGGTCATGGGTTTAAAGTGAGAGGGGAAAGATTTAAGAGGGGCAAATGCATTTTTAATCAATTAATCTATCTATCTATACAAACACTCACAAACACACAGTGGTGAGTAAATGCAACAAGCTGCCAGAGTAGGTAGTTGAGGCAGATATTAGAACAACATTTAAAAGACATTTGGACAGGTACATGGATAGGAGGGATTTTTAGAGAGGTTTGTTGATCGTCATGGGGAAGTTAGGCCGAAGGGCCTGTTTCCGTGCTGTATGACCATGACAAGTAGATGGGGCTGGAAGCCGCAACTAGACCTCTACAAGATGTATCCTGAGGCCCTGCCACCAACATCACCTTGATCGCATTGAGGCTGATTTTCATTGTTTTTAAATGTCCCATTGCGAATAATTAATCGGACATATTTATCTTTATGTTCCTGTTCGGTTGAAAGGAAACAGTAAAAAGTGGAAAGAGCCCTGGTTTTCAAGGGAAATTGGACATCTTGTTCGGAAAAAGAGGGAGATCTACAATAATTATAGGCAGCATGAAGTAAATGAAGTGCTTGAGGAGTATAAGGAATGTAAAAAGAATCTTAAGAAAGAAATTAGAATAGCTAAAAGAAGACATGAGGTTGCTTTGGCAAGTAAGGTGAAAGTAAATCCAAAGGGTTTCTACAGCTATATTAATAGCAAAAGGATAACGAGGGATAAAATTGGTCCATTGGAGAGACGGAGTGGACAGCTATCTGCAGAGCCAAAAGAGATGGGGAAGATATTGAACAATTTCTTTTCTTCGGTATTCACCAAGGAGAAGGATATTGAATTATGTGAGGTAAGGGAAACTAGTAGAGTAGCTATGGATACTATGAGTTTCAAAGTAAAAGAAGTACTGACACTTTTGAAAAATATAAAAGTGGATAAGTCTCCAGGTCCTGACAGGATATTCCCTAGGACATTGAGGGAAGTTAGTGTAGAAATAGCCGGGGCTATGACAGAAATATTTCAAATGTCATTAGAAACGGGAATAGTCCCCGAGGATTGGCGTACTGCGCATGTTGTTCCATTGTTTAAAAAGGGTTCTAAGAGTAAACCTAGCAATTATAGGCCTGTTAGTTTGACTTCAGTGGTGGGCAAATTAATGGAAAAGATACTTAGAGATAATATATATAAGCATCTGGATAAACAGGGTCTGATTAGGAACAGTCAGCATGGATTTGTGCCTGGAAGGTCATGTTTGACTAATCTTCTTGAATTTTTTGAAGAGGTTACTAGGGAAATTGACGAGGGTAAAGCAGTGGATGTTGTCTATATGGACTTTAGTAAGGCCTTTGACAAGGTTCCTCATGGAAGGTTGGTTAAGAAGGTTCAACTGTTGGGTATAAATGCAGGAGTAGCAAGATGGATTCAACAGTGGCTGAATGGGAGAAGCCAGAGGGTAATGGTGGATGGTTGTTTGTCGGGTTGGAGGCAGGTGACTAGTGGGGTGCCTCAGGGATCGGTGTTGGGTCCTTTGTTGTTTGTCATGTACATCAATGATCTGGATGAAGGTGTGGTAAATTGGATTAGTAAGTATGCAGATGATACCAAGATGTGGATCATGTGGATCATGTGGATAATGAAGAGGATTTCCAAAGTCTACATTAGGCCATTTGGAAGAATGGGCTGAAAGATGGCAGATGGAGTTTAATGCTGATAAATGTGAGGTGCTACACCTTGGCAGGACAAATCAAAATAGGACGTACATGGTAAATGGTAGGGAATTGAATAATACAGTTGAACAGAGGGATCTGGGAATAACCGTGCATAGTTCCTTGAAGGTGGAATCTCATATAGATAGGGTGGTAAAGAAAGCTTTTGGTATGCTAGCCTTTATAAATCAGAGCATTGAGTATAGAAGCTGGGATGTAATGTTAAAATTGTACAAGGCATTGGTGAGACCAAATCTGGAGTATGGTGTACAATTTTGGTCGCCCAATTATAGGAAGGATGTCAACAAAATAGAGAGAGTACAGAGGAGATTTACTAGAATGTTGCCTGGGTTTCAACAACTAAGTTACAGAGAAAGGTTGAATAAGTTAGGTCTTTATTCTCTGGAGCGCAGAAGGTTAAGGGGGGACATGATAGAGGTCTTTAAAATGATGAGAGGGATAGACAGAGTTGATGTGGATCAGCTTTTCCCTTTGAGAAAAGGGAAGATTCAAACAAGAGGACATGACTTCAGAATTAAGGGACAGAAGTTTAGGGGTAACATGAGGGGGAACTTCTTTACTCAGAGAGTGGTAGCGGTGTGGAATGAGCTTCCAGTGGAAGTGGTGGAGGCAGGTTCGTTGGTATCATTTAAAAATAAATTAGATAGGCATATGGATGAGAAGGGAATGGAGGGTTATGGTATGAGTGCAGGCAGGTGGGACTAGTGTACACAGGACATGTTGGTTAAAGTAGACAAGTTGGACCGAAGGACCTGTTTGCACCCTGTATGACTTTATCCATGTACTTCTCTAAATGCTCCTTCTGCTTCCACAAGATCCATATCCTTCCATTCTCTGCATATTCATGTGCCTATCTGAAACAGTCCAGATTGGCGTTGGAGGCTCCTGCCTTCAGTGGAAGGTTCAGGCTGATCTATCTGGCAGAACATTCCAGATGTTCTGCTCCTGTTCAATGGCCTCTTTCTGTGCTGTAGTTCCACTGATGATACAGGATACAAATATCCATAGCAACAGCATCATGATTGCCGGCTTGGAGCCAAGAGGCTTTGAGAGGAGGAGGAGAAGGAGTATAATCCAGAATGCCACCTCTTATCTCATCTCAAGAATCCACGGCAGGCTAGGCCGACCCCCTGCAACAACAACCCAGTGCCACCGCCAGGACAACCGGCCTTCAAGGCCAAGATAAACCTTGATATTTTTAAGAACTTGATACTTAAAGGCAGCGGTAGAGTTGCTGCCTTACAGCGGCACTGACCCAGGTTCAATCCTGACTACGGGTGCTGTCTGTACGGAGTTTGTACGTTCTCCCCGTGCCCGCGTGGGTTGTCTGCGGGTGCTCCGGTTTCCTCCCACACTCCAAAGATGTACAGGTTTGTAGGTTAATTGGTTTTGGATAAAGATCGTAAATTGCCCCTAGTGTGCAGGATAGTTCTAGTGTAGAAGGATCGCTGGTCAGCATGGGCTTGGTTGGCCGAAGGGCCTGTTCCCACGCTGTATCTCTGAACTAAACTAAACAAATTAAACTTGAAAGCTACAAATAGGTACCAGAAATGTAATGTTTAAGAAGGAACTGCAGATGCTGGAAAATCGAAGGTGGACAAAATTGCTGGAGAAACTCAGCAGGTGAGACAGCTTCTATAGATGCTGCCTCACCCGCTGAATTTCTCCAGCATTTTTGTCTACTGGAAATGTAATGACTCTTTGTGTTTAAGAAGGAACTGCAGATGCTGGAAAATCAAAGGTGGACAAAAATGCTGGAGAAACTCAGCGGGTGAGGCAGCATCTATGGAGCGAAGGAAATAGGCAACGTTTCGGGTCGAAACCCTATGACTCTTTGTGTGCTGCCTCAGGCCAAATCTAATCAATCCTTTTACTTATGTTTGATTGTACTGGCAGATTGAACAGGGAAGGAACAAAGGAGGATGTGGCCTGAGGGCACTGCCTTGAGGGACGGGGATGGGCAACGGGGACCTTACGTGGGGGAGGGGGAGGTGGAGTTGGGGGGGTGTTTCCTGGGATCCCGAGGTTAATTCCTGGGATGGTGGAACTGTCATATGTTGATAGAATGGAGCGACTGGCTTGTATACACTGGAATTTACATTGAAACATATAAAATTATTAAGGAATTGGACACGATAGAGGCAGGAAACATGTTCCCGATGTTGGGGGAGTCCAGAACCAGGGGCCACAGTTTAAGAATGAGGGGTAGGCCATTTATAACAGAGTTGAGGAAAAACTTTTTCACCCAGAGTTGTGAATCTGTGGAATTCTCTGCCTCAGAAGGCGGTGGAGGCCAATTCTCTGGATGCTTTCAAGACAGAGTTAGATAGAGCTCTTAAAGATAGCGGAGTCAAGGGATATGGGGTGAAGGCAGCAACGGGGTACTGATTGTGGATGATCAGCTATGATCATAGATTGAAGGGCCGAATGACCTACTCCTGCACCTGTTGTCTATTGTCTATAAGAACAAAGGGGGAAGTGGCGAGGGGTGGGGGGATTTGTAACTTTGTCAGCGCCCTGTATGGGCGACTATTTGCATACCTTGGGTATGCAAGCGAAAGAATTTCACTGTGACTTGTCACATTTGATAATAAAGTATTCATTTCAATTCAATTCAAGTACTGGGGTATAGTATAATTTATCCAGATTGCATGTGGCAATCAAGTCAAGTCAAGAGAGTTTATTGTCATATGTCCCAGATAGGACAATGAAATTCTTGCTTGCTGCAGCACAACAGAGTATTGTAAGCATAAATACAGAACAGTTCAGTGTGTCTATATAGCATAGACACACACTTAAATAAACAGATAAAGTGCAATAGGCTGTTATAGTTCAGAGTTTGTTTGATGGCGAGTTTAATAGCCTGATGGCTGTGGGGAAGTAGCTGTTCCTAAACCTGGATGTACCAGATTTCAGGCTCCTGTACCTTCTACCCGATGGTAGCGGAGAGATGAGTGTGTGGCCAGGATGGTGTAGGTCCTTAATGATGTTGGCAACCTTTTTGAGGCAGCGACTGCGATAGATCCCTTCGATGGTGGGGAGATCAGAGCCGATGATGGACTGGGCACAACTTTCTGCATTCTTTTCCGCTCCTGGACGCTCAAGTTGCCGAACCAAACCACGAAGCACAGTGTGCTCTCTACTGTGCACATGTAGAAGTTCGAGACAGTCCTCTTTGACATACCGACTCTCCGTAATCTTCTCAGGAAGTAGAGGTGCTGATGTGCTTTCTTTACAATTGCATCAGTGTGCTGGGACCAGGAAAGATCTTCGGAAATATGCACGCCCAGGAATTTGAAGGTCTTGACCCTTTCCACCATCAGATATAAATTGATATAAACGGGACTGTGGGTCCCCATCCTACCCCTTCCAAAGTTCGCAATCAGTTCCTTGGTTTTGCTGGTGTTGAGAGCCAGGTTATTGTGCTGGCACCATTTGGTCAGTCGGTCGATCTCACTTCTATACTCTGACTCATCACCATCAGTGATTCGTTCTACAACAGTGGTGTCGTCGGAGACTTGATGATGGAGTTCACACTATGTCCAGCTACACAGTCCTGAGTATAGAGTGAGTACAGCAGGGGGCTGAGCACACAGCCTTGAGGTGCTCCTGTGCTGATTGTTATCGAGGATGACATATTTCCACCAATACGGACAGACTGTGGTCTGTGGATGAGGTGATTATCACTTCTACGACCTGAACCGCACACAAAACTTCAAATGCGTTCTAACCAAAGATTTATGAAGCTGCAATATGATTTCCTGACTGATGAATGCAAGCATTTGTCTTTTTTTTACCACTCTGTCCACATGTCTTGCCACTTTCAGGGGGAGAATCCCAGAACCAAAGGTCCCTCCGTATATCAATGCTGTTGAGGGTTGAGTCATTAACTGCATACTTTTCTTATGGGCCTGTTCCACTTAGGCGATTTTTCAGGCGACTGCCAGCGACTGTCAAGTTGCCGGCAGTCGCCTGAAAAACCGGCAACTGGAACGGCGACTGTCAGAGTGGAACACAAACACAAACACACACACATTGCTTCCTTCAACAGCCCGTTATGCAGGCGGGGAACAGGGCAAGTGGGGGGAGCGCTATCTGAGTGAAATTCACAATATGCAAAGTCAATGTGATACAGACACACGCCACGATGAACAGGAAGGTTGGCGCTGTAATTAACACAGCTAAAGCACAGTGTGGGGGGGAGGGGGGGGGGGAGAAGGAGTGGAGACAACTTTTAAGAAGCTACGAGAACCTAAGAGAACCTTCGACCTCCTGGCAACGCACTAGGACCTCCTGGCGACCCACCTATGGCACAAGAATTCTCGTTACTCTCCATGGCGACTTCATTCTGGTTGCCGCTAATTTTTCAACATGTTGAAAAATTTGTGCCGACCATAATGAGGCCGCGACTAGTTCCCATAATGCGGGGAATCCTCACGACCATGAAGGCGACTCCCCAGCAACCACCCGCGAACATGTGGCGACCAAGTGGCGACTGCATCGTCTCCTGTACTTGCCTAAAAAGTCGCCTAAGTGGGACAGGCCCATTACATTTGACCTCAACTTTCTTTGACTTTCTTACACTTGGCTGGATTGAACTCCATTTCCATTCTATCTCTTGAGCTCTGAGATCAGAACTAATTGTTAAACATTAATTAATTTTTCTATGCATTGTATGGAAACCAAAAGGGGATGGGAAATAAGATTACAGGTCCACCACCGATTTTCCGGTAACTGATGATCCAGATCCTTCTGTAATCTGGACAAAATCCCCTCCCCCCCTCGATCTCGATCTAATTGGGACTTCCACGCCGATCGGCGGATCATATATATGCCATCTGTGGCCGGGCAATGGAACCCCGGCCCGGCCGGAACCGGCAGATCCATTCGCAAAGCCAATTCCCGAAGCCAATCGGCGGGTTGAATTTTGCCGCCAGTGGCCAGGGCTCTGGAACTCTGGCCCGGCCAGAGCCCGCAGATCCGTTCTAATAAGCGACCCTCCACAGCCGACTTTGCGGGCCGGTATCTCAGCCGCCCCAAGGCAGTGACCTCTGTTGGTCCAGCAAAACGGATAATCCAGAAAGGGGCTGGAGCCAAGGGTGCTGGAATATCAGTGGTGGACCTGCATTAGGTATTTCCAGCAGTTTGCATTTACACTGTAGATCACGGGTTCCCAACCTGGGTAAATTTACCCAGGGGGTAAATGTGGTGATTCTGGATTTGTTAAAAACAGTATTTAAAAATGTCCCCGTTGTCGGTTGCTTTATTATATTAGAAGTGTCAACTGAAACTACTGAATAAAACAGGGTGGGGGGAAAATTACTTTCGAAAAGTTGCCAGGGATAGACGGGATGAAAAAGGTTGGGAACCCCTGCACCCCAGTGGCCTGAACATTGACTTCTCCAATTTCCGGTAGCCCTTGCTGTCTCCTCCCCTTCTCAGCTCTCCCTCAGCCCTCTGGCTCCTACTCTTCCTTTCTTCTTCCCGGCCCCCCACCCTGCATCAGTCTGAAGAAGGGTTTCGGCCCAAAACGTTGCCTATTCCCTTCGCTGCCGCACCCGCTGAGTTTCTCCAGCATTTTTGTCTACCCTGCTTTAGATTACCTGTTACTGTTTTTTTTCTTTTGATGGAGGACATATTATGGAGGCAATTTATCCTTCAAGATAAGATGTGTGATAACCATATAACCATATAACAATTACAGCACGGAAACAGGCCATCTCGACCCTTCTAGTCCGTGCCGAACACATAATCTCCCCTAGTCCCATATACCTGCGCTCAGACCATAACCCTCCATTCCTTTCCCATCCATATAACTATCCAATTTATTTTTAAATGATAAAAACGAACCTGCCTCCACCACCTTCACTGGAAGCTCATTCCACACAGCTACCACTCTCTGAGTAAAGAAGTTCCCCCTCATGTTACCCCTAAACTTCAGTCCCTTAATTCTCAACTCATGTCCCCTTGTTTGAATCTTCCCTACTCTCAGTGGGAAAAGCTTTTCCACGTCAACTCTGTCTATCCCTCTCATCATTTTAAAAACCTCTATCAAGTCCCCCCTCAACCTTCTGCGCTCCAAAGAATAAAGCCCTAACTTGTTCAACCTTTCTCTGTAACTTAGTTGCTGAAACCAGGGCAACATTCTAGTAAATCTCCTCTGTACTCTCTCTATTTTGTTGACATCCTTCCTATAATTAGGCGACCAAAACTGTACACCATACTCCAGAATTGGCCTCACCAATGCCTTGTACAATTTTAACATTACATCCCAACTTCTATACTCAATGCTCTGATTTATAAAGGCCAGCACACCAAAAGCTTTCTTTACCACCCTATCTACATGAGATTCCACTTTCAGGGAACTGTGCACAGTTATTCCCAGATCCCTCTGTTCACCTACATTCTTCAATTCCCTACCATTTACCATGTAGATGTTCTATGATTTTTAATAGGAAAATGAAAATGCGAATTTTTCCCATTCAGGGTAAAGAAAATCCTTCAATTAGCGCTTTTTGCTTCAAAGTGCGTCCTTGTTTTATAATCTCCTAGTTTCTGGATCACTTTATTATTAACAATGTGAAGACTTTGATTTAAATTTACTTATGCTGGATGTTCAGAAAGTTAAAACTTGCTCATTATGTGTAAGCTGTCAGTAGTTTAGCTTGCAATACTTAAAATGTGACAGGTGGACAGCTAGCTCATGGGCTTTATATTCAGGCATAGTTTGAAACACCTTCCACATTTTGGATTAATTTTGAAAGGGAAGAACTGCTTTCTCAGACTTGTAGTATAATTATAACTAGCAGAACAATATCACGTCAAGAGTTTGGTTCTGTCCTGCAGATAGACAATAGACAATAGGTGCTGGAGTAGGCCATTCGGCCCCTCGAGCTAGCACCGCCAGTCAATGTGATCATGGCTGATCATCCCCAATCAGTACCCCGTTCCTGCCTTCTCCTCATATCCCCGACTCTGCTATCTTTAAGAGCCCTATCTATCTCTTTCTTGAAAGTATCGGCCTCCACCGCTGAGGCACCCGCTGAGTTTCTCCAGCATTTTTGTCTACCCTGCTTTAGATGTTCACCTGTTACTTTTTTACCAAAGTAGATGGCTAATAACCTTCAAGGGAAATGGCAGAGTGATTAAATGACTGGACTATCAGGGTTCTGGACCTTTATCTCGAGATATATTTGAATCCCACCATAGCAGATGGAGAGAATTCCACAGACTCACAACTCTCTGTGTGAAAAAGTGTTATTCGTCTCCATTCTAAATGGCTTACCCCTTATTCTTAAACTGTGGCCCCTGGTTCTGGACTCCCCCAACATTGGGAACTTAAAATGCTGGAGTAACTCAATGGGACCGGCAGCATCTCTGGATAGAAGGAATGGGTGACTTTTCGGGTCGAGACCCTTCTTCAGACTCCTGCAGCAGCTTATTTTTCCCAAACACCCTGTTAGTCATAGAGTCATACAGCACGCAAACAGGCCCTTCAGCCCAACTTGTCCCTTGCTGCCGCATCGTCATAAGTCCCACCTTCCCGTGTTTGGCCCGTATCCTTCTAAACCTTTCGTCGAGTCATAGAATGATACAGTGTGGAAACAGACCATTCGGCCCAACTCGCCCACACCGGCAAACATGTCCCAGCTACACTAGTCCCACCTGCCCGCATTTGGTCCATGCACCAGTTCAAATGCTATTTAAATTTTGATGTTCTGTCATTGGCATTGAAGATGTTGGTGTTCTGTGGCTGGTAATCAAAATGTTAATGGTGGACCTTGTCCTGTCAGCCTTTGAAAGACCTACTTAACCACTTCTGAATTATGCTACTGAAAGCCTATTGAAGATTCAGATCAGAACAAATGACCTTCTTTTAGCTGAACTACAATTGCACTCTCTCCATTTTAGCTATCCATGGTATGGATTTTATATGGGATTTCAGGGATAAAGGATGGGATATATTATCTTTTAAATGTTGAGCACTAATCTCAACAAAATTAATTTTCTGAAATCTGACATCAGTGCAAAGATCTGAAAGTCAGGGCGCTGAGCTGTTTACTTTCCTTTATAACAATAAACGTTAAGGCATAAAAAATGATTAGAGACTGAAATAAAATTCTCATTTAATTGACGGATCCAACAGTATAAGTCACTGGACTGTCAATCAGTTTCCTGGGCTATTGATTTGAAGACGATCATAGCAGCTGGGGAATTTAAATTGAACTAATTAAATAAGCTATGAATAAAAAGCTATTATCAGTAAAGGTTACCGTGAAACCATTGAAAATTCATAAGAACCAAAGTAGATGGCTAATAAACTTCAAGGAAAATGGCAGAGTGATTAAATTACTGGACTATCAGGGTTCTGGACCTTTATCTCGAGATATATTTGAATCCCACTGTAGCAGTATTTAAATAAATTTCAAATTTAAGCAAAAGCCAGTATCGGTAATGGAACTAGAGATTGTCATTTAAAAGCCACCTCATTTGAGTAATGTCGGGTAAGAAATCGGGAAAGAAATCCTGCCATTATGTCTTCTTCCCCCCTCCCCCCCACCCTGCATCAGTCTGAAGAAGGGTTTTAGCCCGAAACGTTGCCTATTTCCTTCGCTCCATAGATGCTGCCGCACCCGCTAAGTTTCTCCAGCACTTCTGTCTACCTGCCATTATAACAGTCCGGCTTTTACACGAATTCAGACCCAGCAATGTTCTTGACTCAGTTCAGTTCTTGGTGAATTAGAGATGGACAATAAATGCCGATACTGCCCGGAATGACCACTTCCTTTGTTGAACCCAGGTCTTTCTAGGGTAATTTAGTTTAGAGATACAGCACGGAAACAGGCCCTTCGGCCCACCGGGTCCACGCCGACCAGCAATCCCCGCACATTAACACCATCCTACACCCACCAGGGACAATTTTTATATTTACCAAGTCAATTAACCTACATACCTGTATGCCTTTGGAGTGTGGGAGGAAAAAGAAGATAACAATATAACCATATAACAATTACAGCACGGAAACAGGCCATCTCTGCCCTTCTAGTCCGTGCCGAACACTGACTCTCACCTAGTCCCATCTACCTGCACTCAGACCATAACCCTCCATTCCTTTCCCGTCCATATACCTATCCAATTTATTTTTAAATGATAAAATCGAACCTGCCTCCACCACTTCCACTGGAAGCTCATTCCACACAGCTACCACTCTCTGAGTAAAGAAGTTCCCCCTCATGTTACCCCTAAACGTTTGTCCCTTAATTCTCAAATCATGTCCTCTTGTTTGAATCTTCCCTAATCTCAAGGGAAAAAGCTTATCCACGTCAACTCTGTCTATCCCTCTCATCATTTTAAAGACCTCTATCAAGTCCCGCCTTAACCTTCTGTGCTCCAAAGAATAAAGACCTAACTTGTTCAACCTTTCTCTGTAACTTAGGTGCTGAAACCCAGGCAACATTCTGGTAAATCTCCTCTGTACTCTCTCTATTTTGTTGACATCTTTCCTATAATTTATAACCATATAACCATATAACCATATAACAATTACAGCACGGAAACAGGCCATCTCGGCCCTACAAGTCCGTGCCGAACAATTAATTTCCCTTAGTCCCACCTGCCTGCACTCATACCATAACCCTCCATTCCCTTCTCATCCATATGCCTATCCAATTTATTTTTAAATTATACCAACGAACCTGCCTCCATCACTTCCACTGGAAGCTCATTCCACACCGCTACCACTCTCTGAGTAAAGAAGTTCCCCCTCATGTTACCCCTAAACTTCTGTCCCTTAATTCTGAAGTCATGTCCTCTTGTTTGAATCTTCCCTATTCTCAAAGGGAAAAGCTTGTCCACATCAACTCTGTCTATCCCGCTCATCATTTTAAAGACCTCTATCAAGTTCCCCCTTAACCTTCTGCGCTCCAGAGAATAAAGACCTAACTCATTCAACCTTTCTCTGTAACTTAATTGTTGAAACCCAGGCAACACTCTAGTAAATTTTGGCGACCAAAATTGTACACCATACTCCAGAATTGGCCTCACCAATGCCTTGTACAATTTTAACATTACATCCCAACTTCTATACTCAATGCTCTGATTTATAAAGGCCAGCACACCAAAAGCTTTCTTTACCACCCTATCTACATGAGATTCCACCTTCAGGGAACTATGCACAGTTATTACTAGATCCCTCTGTTCAACTGCATTCCTCAATTCGCTACCATTTACCATGTACGTCCTATTTTGATTTGTCCTGCCAAGATGTCGCACCTCACACTTATCAGCATTAAACTCCATCTGCTATCTTTCAGCCCACTCTTCCAAATGGCCTAAATCTCTCTGTAGACTTTGAAAATCTACTTCATTATCCACAACACCACCTATCTTAGTATCAACTGCATACTTACTAATCCAATTTACCACACCATCATCCAGATCATTGATGTATATGACTAACAACAGTGGACCCAACACAGATCCCTGAGGCACCCCACTAGTCACTGGCCTCCAACCTGACAAACAGTTATCCACCATTAGTCTCTGGTATCTCCCATTCAGCCACTGTTGAATCCATCTTGCTACTCCACTATTAATACCCATCAATTGAACCTTCTTAACTAACCTTCCATGTGGAACCTTGTCAAAGGCCTTACTGAAGTCCATATAGACAACATCCACCGCTTTACCCTCATCAATTTCCCTAGTAACCTCTTCAAAAAATTCAAGAAGATTAGTCAAACATGATCTTCCAGGCACAAATCCATGTTGACTGTTCCTAATCAGACCCTGTTTATCCAGATGATGATATATATTATCTCTAAGTATCCTTTCCATTAATTTGCCCACCACTGACGTCAAACTAACAGGTCTATAATTGCTAGGTTTACTCCTAGAACCCTTTTTAAACAATGGAATAACATGCGCAGTACGCCAATCCTCCGGCACCATTCGCATTTCTAATGACATTTGAAATATTTCTGTCATAGCCCCTGCTATTTCTACACTAATTTCCCTCAATGTCCTTGGGAATATCCTGTCAGGACCTGGAGACTTATCCACTTTTATATTTTTCAAAAGTGTCAGTACTTCCTCTTCTTTGATCCTCATAGTTTCCATAGCTACTCTACTTGTTTCCCTTACCTCACATAATTCAATATCCTTCTCCTTGGTGAATACCGAAGAAAATAAATTGTTCAATATCTCCCCCATCTCCTTTGGCTCTGCAGATAGCTGTCCACTCTGACTCTCTAATAGACCAATTTTATCCTTTGTTATCCTTTTATAACCATATAACCATATAACATATAACCATATAACAATTACAGCTATTGCTATTAATATAGCTGTAGAAACCTTTTGGATTTACTTTCACCTTAGTTGCCAAAGCAACCTCATATCTTCTTTTAGCTTTTCTAATTTCTTTCTTAAGATTCTCTTTACATTCTTTATACTCCTCAAGCACCTCATTTACTCCATGCTGCCTATAATTATTGTAGATCTCTCTCTTTTTCCGAACCAAGTGTCCAATTTCCCTTGAAAACCATGGCTCTTTCCAATTATTACTCTTTCCTTTCAACCGAACAGGGACATAAAGATTCTGTACTCTTAAAATGTCACCTTTAAATGTCCTCCATTTCCCTTCTACATCCTTCCCATAAAACAAAATGTCCCAATTCACTCCTTTTAAATCATTTCGCATCTCCTCAAAGTTAGCCTTTCTCCAATCAAAAATCTCAACCCTAGGTCCAGTTCTGACCTATTCCATAATTATATTGAAACTAATGGTATTGTGATCATTGGACCCGAAGTGCTCCCCAACACATGCCTCCGCAAACTGACCTGTCTCATTTCCTAACAGGAGGTCCAGCACTACCCCTTCTCTAGTAGGTACCTCTATGTATTGCTGCAAAAAACTATCCTGCACACATTTTACAAACTCCAAACCATCCAGCCCATTTACAGAATGTGTTTCCCAGTCTATATGTGGAAAGTTGAAATCTCCCACAATCACTACCTTGTGCTTACCACTAATATCTGCTATATCCCTACAATTCTCGATCCCGATTTGGCGGTCTATAATACACCCCTATAAGTGTTGCTACACCTTTCCCATTCCTTAGTTCCACCCAAATAGCCTCCATAGGCGAGCCCTCTAATCTATCCTGCCAAAGCACTGCTGTAATATCTTCCCTGACAAGCAATGCAACACCTCCACCTCTTGCCCCTCCAATTCTATCACACCTGAAGCAACGAAATCCTGGAATATTTAGTTTCCAATCACAGCCATTCTGCAACCATGTTTCACTAATCGCCACAACATCATACTTCCAGGTGTCTATCCAGGCTCTAAGCTCATCCACCTTTCTTACAATGCTCCTAGCATTAAAATATACACATTTAAGAAACCCACCACCTCTTATTCTCTGTTTATTATCTTTTTCTTCTTTCTCCCCTACATGTTGGGTCTGAGTGCTTCCCTTCTCTGCCTCCTGCCTCACACACTGTCTACTAGCGTTCTCTATTTGAGTCCCTCCCCCCAACAGTTCTAGTTTAAAGTCTCCCCAGTAGCCTTTGCAAATCTCCCCGCCAGGATATTGGTCCCCCTCGGGTTCAAGTGCAACCCGTCCTTTTTGTACAGGTCACACCTTCCCCAAAAGAGGTCCCAATGATCCAAAAACTTGAATCCCTGCCCTCTGCACCAGTCCCTCAGCCACGCATTTATCCTCCACCTCACTCCATTCCTACTCTCACTGTCGCGTGGCACAGGCAGTAATCCTGAGATTATTACTTTTGCAGTCCTTCTCCTTAACTCTCTTCCTAACTCCCTAAATTCTCCTTTCAGGGCCTCTTCTCCTTTTCTACCTATGTCATTGGTACCTGTATGTACCACAACCTCAGGCTTCTCTCTCTCCCATTTCAGGATATCTTGGACACGTTCAGATCTCGGTGAAAACCTACGCAGGTCACAGGGAGAACGTACAAACACCGTACAGACAGCACCCATTGTCGGGATTGGACCTGGGTCTCCGGCGCTGCATTCGCTGTAAGGCAGCAACTCTACCGCATAGCCACCGTGACCACTCTATACAGAAGATAAATCAACCTACAAACCCACACGTCGATGGGATGTGGGGGGAAACCGAGGCACCCGAAGGAAACGCAGGCGGTCACAGGGAGAACGTGAAAACTCCACACAGACAGCTCCCCGAGGTCAGAATCAAACCCGGGGATCTGAAATTGGAACAACCAATGCTTGTTCAAAGATATCTGAAAACAAAAGCACATTATATTAACATAGCCATGTAATTAGATGATCACACTCATTTGTAACACAGCCATAATACGAAAGCTTCTACAGGTGCACAGTAGAGAGCATGCTGACCGGTTACATCGTGGCTTGGTTCGGCAACTTGAGCGCCCAGGAGCGGAAAAGACTACAAAAAGTAGTAAACACTGCCCAGTCCATCATCGGCTCTGACCTCCCTTCCATCGAAGGGATCCATCGCAGTCACTGCCTCAAAAAGGCTGGCAGTATCATCAAGGACCCATCCTGGCCACACACTCATTTCCCCGCTACCTTCAGGTAGAAGGTACAGGAGCCTGAAGACTGCAACAACCAAGTTCAGGAATAGCTACTTCCCCACAGCCATTAGGCTATTAAACTTGGCTCGGACAAAACTCTGAACATTAATAGCACATTATCTGTTATTTGCACTTCATCAGTTTATTTATTCATGTGTGCATATATTTATATAATGGTATATGGACACATTGATCTGTTTTGTAATCAATGCCTACTATGTTCTGTTGTGCTGAAGCAAAGCAAGAATTTCATTGTCCTATCAGAGACACATGACAATAAACTCTCTTGAATCTTGAATCTTGAAAGCCATTTAATTTTTGAACTCGAGCAAAATCACAACAGCAGATTCAACTGAAATGGGGGGTTTTCGTAGCTTCTCAGATCAGACCATGGTTTCCAAGGCATCTGTGACTTTGATGGCAAATGATATGTTGCTCTGCCTCGAGGAATATCCCCACTTCTCTTCTTGCTGCATCCACCAAGCAAGCTTCTTCAAGCAGGTTTTGCATTCATCACAGTGACCGACTACTGTTATCATTCAATATGCATTGTCTAATGAGACGGGAGCAGATTGAACCATGCTGTCTGACTTTAGAGACATATACAGCACAGAAACAGGTCCTTCGGCCCACCGAGTCCGCGCCATCCACCGATCACCCAGTACACTAGCACGATCATGCACACACTGGGGACAATTTACAATTTTACTGAAGCCAATTAACCTACAAACCTATAGGTCGCTGGAATGTGGGAGGGAACCGGAGCACCCAGAGAAAACCTACGTGATCACAGGGAGAATGTACAATCTCCGAAAAGACAGCGCCCATAGTCAGGATCGAACCTGGGTCTTCCATTAAAGATGAGGCTCTCCTCGATATCCAACAGCTCCGCTCTTGCTCCCCCTCCCCCCATTCGTAACAAAGACAGAGTCCCCCTTGTCCTCACCTTCCACCCCATCAGCCGTCGCATACAGCATATAATCCTCCAACATTTTCGCCACTCCAACAGGATCGCACTACTGGCCACATCGTCCCAGCTCCACTCCTTTCCTTCCGAAAATCCCTGGTCAACTCGTCCCTTCCCATCCAAACCACCCTGCAACCGCAGGAGATGCAACACCTGTCCCTTTACCTTCCACCTCAACTCTATCCAAGGACCCAAACAGTCTTTCCAGGTGAGGCAGAGGTTCACTTGCACCACCTCCAACCTCATCTACTATATCTGCTGTTTCAGGTGTCAACCTCGACATCGGCGAGACCAAGCGCAGGCTCGGCGATCATTTCACTGAACACCTCCGCTCAGTCCGTCTTAACCTACCTGATCTCCCGGTGACTCAACACTTCAACTCCCCCTCCCATTCCCAATCTGACCTTTCTGTCCTGGGCCTCCTCCATTATCAGAGTGAGGCCCAGCGCAAATTGGAGGAACAGCAACTCATATTTCGCTTGGGTAGTTTACACCCCAGCGGTATGAACATTGACTTCTCTAACCTCAGATAGCCCTTGCTTTCCCTCTCCATCCCCATCCCAGTTCTCCCACTAGTCTTTCTGTCTACGAATACATTCTATCTTTGTCCCGCCCACTCCCCTGACATCAGTCTGGAGAAGAGTCTCGACCCGAAACGTCGTCCATTCCTTCTCTCCAGAGATGCTGCCTCACCCGCTGAGTTACTCCAGCATTTTGTGTCTACCTTCGATGTAAACCAGCATCTGCAGTTTTTTCTTACACAATACACTCCATGCCAGCTTCACACTCAGATAATATCCTATCTTTCCAAAGCAACATCTTTCTACTTCCATAACCAATCATCTCATGACACAGGGACGTAATAGTTAATTTTTAAGTTTTTAACCTATGTCTACAAAGCACATGAATAGGATTAAACTAATTTCATTCAGCAGTGAAATTTACTAGAAACAAATAAAAATCCAACAGTAGATCGAATTAGGGCATGGCTCATATTAATTCATTAGTAACATATTCATTAAAGAGTAACATCCAAATGTCAGCAAATATGATTAATCATGGTATAAACGGGCAGAAGATAAGATATAAGAAGAGAATTAGGGCATTCGATCCATCGAGGTGCTGTTCCTTGGGCAGTTCAACTACTAGAGATGATGAGGTGCTGTTCCATGAGTAATCCAACATTGAATTCTCTTATTTCAGGTAATCCACAACCACTTTGTCCCTTTCTCTCTCTCCTCCCATTTACCTGGCCCTCTCTCACACTCTCATCTCTCACACCTCATGTCCCAGAGCCCTCTATCATCCTGTTTCTTTTACCTGCCCTACGCAACACTTCACCCAGTCGATTCCCTCCCTCCCCCCAATATCCAGCTGCTCACTCCCCCCTCCCTTTCAAGCAACACCCTCATTCCGTCCCATTCTTCACTCTCCGTTCCTATCAGATTCCAGAATCTGAAGGGCCTCCACCCGAAACGTCACCAATGCATTTTCTCCAGAGATGCTGTCTGACCCGTTGAGATACTCCGGCACTTTGTGTCCTTTTGTGTACGAACCAGCATCTGTAGTTCTTGGTTTCTCTAGCCTTTTGTTCGGCATTTATCATCTCCTAGTCTTTGTTGCCATCTCTCTCCTTCCCTCCCCCACCTGCTGAAATGAAGGGTTTCCATCCGCAATGTCAACTGTCCACATCCCTCCACAAGTGCTGCCTGACCAAAATGAATTCCTCCCGCAAATAAGCTTTCCACTGTACCACGGTGTACGTGATAATGAACGAAATTGCACTCTTTTTTTGGTAGGTTACCAACTTATTTCCCTCATATAGAGATATGGGCTGCCGAGAACAAAGGGGGGACCCGACGAACAGTGGGCTGGGGGGGGACAAGAATGAAGGGGGATCCGTTGGGGGGGGGGGGGGGGGTACAGTAAATTACTAGGAAAATTTGGTGATCTTTTATAACTTTGTCAGCACAAAAACGTGGTGACACTTGTGCAATGCCTAGCTGAGGTCTACTGTATGATTTACCGGGATGTACACAAAATAAAGCCTTTCACTGTACCCAGGTACATGTGACAATAAAGTATCGTGAAATGATTGACTGAATTAGACAGAAATACATATCGCGTCACTGCATTGCCTTCTTGATCCACACCATCACCCACATAGTCGCACTCAGAAGACCTGAACAACATATTGGTCGGCGTTTCAATGAAGAAACAAGGAAATGCCGCAAACAATGCAATATTATTATGAAGATCCTACTGCATGCTCGAGATCTGTGGCATTATTTGTAGAACTCCCCCAAAGCCTGATGCAATTTATCAGAGATTATGGGGAGAAGGCAGGAGAATGGGGTTAGGAGGGAGAGATAGATCAGCCACGATTGAATAGCGGCGTAGACTTGATGGGCCGAATAGCCTAATTGTACTCCTATCAATTATGATCTTATCTCTCAAGATGTATCTCCAAACAAAAATGAACTTACTTCTACGACATGCGCCGAAAAAATCTACAAACTTTTAGAATGGATACGAGGAGGAATTTCTTTGCTAGAGTGTGATGAATCTGTGGAATTCCATGGAGGCCAAGTTATTGGGTATTTTAAAAGCAGAGATTCTTGATTAGTAAAGGTACAATGGTTCCGGGGAGAAGGCAGGAGCCTAGGGTAGAGAAGGAAAAATAGATCAGCCTTGAATGACTGGCAGAGCAGAGTTAATTGAGTTTAGTTTCTTTTAGTTTAGAGATACAGCATGGAAACAGGAGAATGGGCTTGAGAGGGAAGAAGAGATCAATGACTGGCAGAGCAGACATAGTTTAGGGTTTTTTTAAGTTCAGAGATACAGTGTGGAAACAGGCCCTTCGGCCCACCGAGTCAGCGCCGGTCAGCGAGGCCCGTACACTAACACTATTCTACACACACTAGTGATAATTTACAGTTTTATCAAGCCAATTAACCTACAAACCTGTACGTCTTTGGAGTGTGGGAGGAAATCGGAGCACCCGGAGAAAACCCACGCAGGTCACGGGGAGAACGTACAAACTCCATACAGACGTCACCCACAGTCTGGATCAAACCCGCGTCTCTGGTGCTGTGAGGGAGAAACTCTACCGCTGCGCCTTTGTGCTGCCCCAATGGGCAAAATGGCCTAATTCTGCTCCTATGCCCTATGATGTTCTGATCTAGGCTGCCCCACTGTCAGGCCTGGACCACTTTTTGAATGGGGTCACCTTCAGATGGCACTATTTCAAACAGCAAGATCCGAAAGCAGCTTCATGTTTGGAAACAAAGAAAGATGATCAAGGGTTACTTGCACAATTGGAAACCGATGAACAGTGGCATAGAGCAAGCAGCAAACTGGGGCACTTACAGTGTGCTACATACATGAGTAATCTAGATGTCAATGCAGGATGCACCATTAGTTAAGATAGTAAAAAGCCCAGTCGTAACTCGAATGATATTGATGAGATGGCAAGAAAGGAAAACCAATGTCAGACGGAGCTTAATCCTGAAAAATATGAGGTGAAGCTTTTCAGGAAGACTAATAAGACACGGATATACGCAATGAATGGAAGTGCTGAAGAACAGCAGATCCTTAATGTAAAGCCCTTGTCCCACTTAGTCAATGTTTTCGGCGACTAGACTGTCGCCACATGGTCGCAGGTTAACGCCTGTATGGTCGTGAGTAGTCTCCTCAGGTCGGCAAAAGAGTCGTAACGTTTTTCTTGTTGCTGCTGGATTATGAAATGTTCGAAACTTTTCGGTGACTGTGGGCTTGACGTAGCTTGTCTTTTTCTGTCGTAGGTGCTGACGTAGGTTGTCGCCAGGTGACGTTGGTTGTCGCCGGGTGCTGACTTTGGTGAATTCCATTGGCGACTACCTACGTCAACCTACGTCAACCGGTGACAGGTACCGGCGACTGAATTGTCTTCAATTGTTTTCAGTTGTCGACGACAGGGTCATTGCTTGTCCCGCTGAGTTACTCCAGCATTTTGTGTCTATCTAAAGGCACCAGCTAAAAGCTGCAACATGCAATCCTTACAAGATACAAGATACATTTATTTGTCACATGTGCCAGTTTGCACAGTGAAATGTGATCACCATACAGCCATACAATAAAATAAAGAACACAACACACGATAGAGTTCAACATAAAACATCCCCACACAGCAGAATCTAAAGTTTCCCACTGTGAAGGAAGGCACCAAAGTCAGTCATCCTTGATGTTCACCCGTGGTCGGGGCCTCAGGAGCCCTCCGCAGTCGCCGCTACGGGCATACCGCCACTCAGGCCCGCTCGCCGGGATGTTGGAACTCCAACGTCGGGACTGGAGGCCAACCTCAGCGGCCTGGACCTCCGAATCGGCCGCTTCCTACCAGAGTCCGCAGCTCCCGACGCCTCCAGACCGCGCCGGGCGGAGATTCACGCTGGCGGCCCTCGACAAAGAGCCCCAGGACTCCGCAATGTTGTAGTCAGCGTCGCCCGCTCTGGGAGCTCCTCGATGTTGGAGCAGCAGGCCCAACGCTCCGGAGCTCCAAAGGGCGATCCAAGTTTACTCTCAGAAAATCACTCTCAGAGCAGTTTACTCTCAGAAAATTACCCTAAGGTGAGATGAAAAGCAAGCTCACAGAGATGGAAATGGGGCATATCCCTTAATAAGGCGGAGTGAAGTAGACGCTACCTTTTTGGTGGACAGACAGAAGGCCATGTCTGTGCTTGAGGTCAGAAGACTTGACTTGATGTGAAGACCCTGCTGTGGCTGTTTAAGGAAGTCATCTTTAGTTTATCATAAGGTCATAAGGGATAGGAGTAGAATTAGGTCATTCGGACCAATAAAGTCTATTCCGCCATTCAACCATGGCTGATCTATCTCTCCCTCCTAACCCCATTCTCCTGCCTTTTCCCCATTACCTCTGACACCTGTACTAATCAAAATTCCATCTATCTCTGCCTTAAGAACATCCACTGACTTGGCCTCCACAGCCTTCTGTGGCAAAGAATTCCACAGATTCACCACCCACTGACTAAAGAAATGTCTCCTCGTCTCCTTCCTAAAAGAACCTCCTTTAATTCTGAGGCCATGACCTCTAGTCCTAGACTCTCCCACTTTAGTTTAGTTTAGTTCCGTTTATTGCCACGTGTACCGAGGTACAATGAAAAGCTTTCGTTGCATGCTAACCAGTGAGCAGAAAGACAATACATGGTTACAATCGAGCCATTCAGTGATAAGGGAATAACGTGAATAATGTTCAGTGTAAGATAAAGTCTAGTAAAATCCGGTCAAAGATAGTCCGAGGGTCTCCAATGAGGTAGATAGTAGTTCTGGACAACTGTGGTTGTGGTAGGATGGTTCAGTTGCCTGATAACTGGCCTCAGCATGTCTCGATTTTAGATGGCATCTGATAAAGGACATAATACGCCTGTGCAGGTCCATTGAGGAGGTAATTCCTGACATGTAGTCTTGATTTGCCTCAGAGGTAATGGTGACAGTGGAGTAGAAGAGTCCTGGTAGAGGACCACCCATGCATTGAAAACAAACAGCACAGAGATGCAGTCAGGTGCATTGAATGTAATTTACTGTCAACCTACAAAGACAATAGACAATAGGTGCAGGAGTAGGCCATTTGGCCCTTCAAGCCAGCTGTGATCATGGCTGATCATCCACAATCAGTAACCCGTTCCTGCCTTCTCCCCATATCCCTTGACTCCGCTATCTTTAAGAGCTCTATCTAACTCTCTCTTGAAAGCATCCGGAGAATTTACCTCCACTGCCTTCTGTGGCAGAGAATTCCACAAATTCACAACCCTGGGAGAAAACGTTTTTCCTCACCTCTAAATGGCCTATCCCTTATTCTTAAAACTGTGGCCCCTGGTTCTGGACTCCCCCGACATCGGGAGCATGTTTCCTGCCTCTAACTGGTCCAATCCCTTAATAATCTTATATGTTTCAATAAGATCCCCTCTTATCCTTCTAAATTCCAGTGTATACAAGCCCAGCCACTCCATTCTAGCAACATATGACAGTCCCGCCAACCCGGGCAGTCACCAGCAATATACGAGTCACCTCCTTGTCAACTGAAGGCACTGTGATCAGCAGGCATATTTACACTGTTGTCAGCTGGTCAGTTACAAGGCAAAGTCTGGGTCTGGAGAAGGGCCCTGACCCAAAACGTCATCTGCCCATTTTCTGCAGGGATGCTGACCCTCCGAGTCATTCAAGCATTTTATGTCTATCTTCATTTGCAGGGCAAGATATATACTGTGATTATCTTGAGAGCTTTCCCTTTGAGAACTGGTAGACATAAGGAACTGCAGATGCTGGATGAGAACAAAAGACACAGAGAATGAAAGACACTCTGTGTTTTACATTGGAAACCGGTGTAAGGAACAGAAGTAGGGATTCTACAATTAAGAGACAATTCAAAGGTTGGATCAAAGCATGAAGATTCTATGGACAAGAGATTGGGGTGGAACAGTGGTAGAGTTGCTGCCTTACAACACCAGAGACCCAGGTTCGATGTTCTGCACTCTCTATCTTTCCCTTTGCTTTATCTATCGTACTTGAGTTTGACGATTGTATTTTGCATGGTATTGTCTGATGGTATAGTCCAGCAACACAAGGTGCTGGACTATCTCAGCGGGTCAGGCAGCATCTCTGGAGAACATGGATAGATGACATGCTGCAGTAACTCAGCGGGTCAGGCAGCATCTCTGGAGATAAGGAATGGATGACGTTTCGGGCCGAGACCCTTCTTCAGACCCGAAACGTCCCCCATTCCTTCTCTCCAGTGATGTTGCCTGTCCCGCTGTTTTATTCCAGCATTTTGTGTCTATGTTCGATTCAAACCAGCAGCTGCAGTTCATCCCCCCCCCCCCCCCTCAACTCTCAAGCTCTGTGCTGAACAACTGTCACCAGTCTACACAGTCATTTTCAACCAGTCCCTGCAAACCTGTACTGTCACTGCCTGCTTCAAAGTCTCCACAATTGTTCCTGTACCCAAAAAGCCAAGGATTACTGGTCTTAATGATTACGGGCCTGTCGTTCTGACCTCTGTAATCATGAAGATGCAGTCAACTTAGGCCTGCACTTCATCCTGCAGCACCTAGACCGCCAGGGGACCTATGCAGGACTTTTTTTGTTGATTTTAGCTCTGCATTCAACACCATTGTGCCAGAGCTACTACACTCCAAACTCTTCCAGTTGACTGTGCCTGAACCCCTCTGTCAGTGGATCAGCAACTTCCTGACGGACAGGAAGCAGCATGTGAGGCTGGGAAAGCACATCTTGGACCCGCTGACCCTCAGCATAGGAGCACCGCAAGGCTGCGTACTCTCCCCTCTTCTCTACTCTCTCTACACCAATGACTGCACCTCCACAGACACCTCTGTCAAGCTTCTCAAGTTTGCAGACGACACAACCCTGATTGGACTGATCCAGGATGGGGAGGAATCTGCCTACAGACAGGAAGTGACACAGCTGGCGTCCTGGTGCCATTGCAACAACCTCAAGCTCAGTGCTCTTAAGACAGTGGAATTGATTGGAGACTTTAGGAGAGCTCCCCCTCCTCTCCCCTCACTCATCAGAAACAACACCACAGTCACTTCTGTGGTGTCATTTAAGTTCCTTGGATTCATCATGTCCAGGGACCTTAAATGGGAGGCTACCATCTGCAAGAAGCTGAACCATTTCGCCGTTTGCTGCAGGTCCCATGGGAACCGCAATTCTAGCTCGGCGTCTAATCTGCACCTGCTGCAACAAGACCAAACATTTTCAGACTCCCAGGACCAGCTTGAAGCTGCCCACGAGGACGATCCAATTAGCTCATATGAAGAGTCTACTGTTCACACCCTCCTCCACACAGCTGGTAAGCTTTTGGATCCCTCTGTGTCCATGCAAATTAACAACAAGCCTGTGAAGGCCAAATTGGATACCGGGGCGCGCGTGAATGTAATGTCCCTGAAGGTTCTACAACAAGATAAGATATAATGAGACCTTGACTAGAGACAGCTCTACCTTACATGCTTATGGGAGGGAGGTCCTCCAACCTCTTGGAAGAACTAGCTTTAAAAGTGTATTGGAAAATATCACAAGAAATCTGACTTTTTATATCCTAAGATCGGACTCTGTGACATTACTGGGCATCCATGCATGCCAGGACCTTGGGCTGGTCTCTTTCGATCACTCCGTTCACAAGTTACTTATATCTGAGGACCCGATTCGAAACTACCCTGACCTCTTCGACGACAAGCTTCCTGTGACTTATAAAATCGCCGTTGACCCCACCGTTGACCCAGCTGTCCGTGGTCCCCAGCGTATGCCACATGCACGCGTGACAGAATCGAGACTGAACTTAGAAATATGGTTTCCATGGGTCTGCTGGCTGAGGTCAGTGACCCCACAGACTGGGTCTCCACCATGGTTGTCACGCAAAAGAAAGACAAAGACGAGCTCCGGGTGTGCATTAATCCAAGAGACCTAAACACTGCCATCAAGCGCCCACATTATCCGATGAGAACTGCTGAAGACGTTGTGGCCTAATTCGGTCGCGCAACAGTGATTTCCATGCTAGACGCAAAAAGCTCGTTCTGGCAGATACCTCTAGATAACTTGTCCTCGAACCTCACCACATTTGGCACACCATTTGGCAGGTTCAAATTTCTCTGAATGCCATTTGGTATAAATTTGGCTAGCAAAGTTTTTCAGAGAACCATGGAACAGTTGTTCACAGGCTTCCCATGTGCCATCATTGTAGATGACATCCTGGTGTATGGCAAAGACATAGTGGAGCACGACCACAATCTCAAGCAGATTCTGGACAGGGCACGTGAGATTAACCTAAAGTTCAACCCCAAGAAGTGCAAGTTCCGCGTTCCAGAGGTCACCTATGTCGGACACGTTTTCACTCGCAGCGGTCTGAAGCCAGACCTGAAGAAAGCTGCAGCTATCCTCGAAATGCCTGCCCCTGTCAACGTACACAGCCTCCAACGATTTCTGGGTATGGTGAACTATCTGGGAAAGTTCATACCCAATCTCAGTGAACTCAGTTCACCACTGAGACAGCTCACCCGCAAGGTCACTGAATGGACCTGATACCAGCAACACCAACAGGCATTTGACATTTTAAAACTGCAGCTGGCCAGCGATCCTACCTTGACATACTTTGACCTGAGGCGACCTGTCACAACAACCTTTCTCTCCACAGGGAAGGATGTAGATTGGTTATTACATGTGAACCTATCAGAGTAGTGTTGTACCACTAACTCCACCTTACTATACACTTTATATTAACACCCATTTCCTACGTTACGTTAGTTATACCAGCGGTAGCAATGAGCTAACAACCTGCTGTACCGCTCTATTGTACCATGTGATTAAAGATGATTTAAACTCCAGACCTGTGTCTGTTAAGGCATTTACAGACTCCACAGTCAAAAAGGCCCAACAGAGGATGTACTTCCTGTGGCAGCTGAGAAAACACAATCTGCCACAGGCAATGATGGTCCAATTCTATACAGCCATCATAGAGTCTGCCTTCACCTTCTCCAACATGGTCTGGTTTGGCTCAGCCTCCGAGCACGACATTCACAGGCTGCAGCGAATCGTCCGATCAGCTGAGAAGAATGTTGGCTGCAACCTTCCCTCCATTGACGAACTGTACACTGCAAGGGCCAGGAAGCGAGCGGGTAAGATCATCTCTGACCCCTCTCACCCTGGCCACAAACTCTTTGAATCACTTCCCTCTGGAAGGCGACTCCGGACTGTCAAAGCCGCCACAGCTAGACATAAAAACTGTTTTTTTCCACGAGCAGTAGCTCTACTCAACAGCCAAAAGTTTGTAGCCTCCTTTTGCTCTGGTATTTTATTTCATTCTTCACATGTTTAAATTATAATGTTCTATTTTTAATTGTCTACCGTATATCGTGTTGTTACATGCGAGCAAAGCACCAAGGCAAATTCCTTGTATGTATACATACTCGGCTAATAAAATGTATTCAATTCAATTCAATTGAAGATAGATGACGTTTTGGGTCGAGACACTTCAGACTGATCGGGGGGGAGGGGAGCAGAAAGGAGGGTCAGGACAAAGCCTGGCGGGGAATAGGTTGATAAGGGTGAGGAGGATTTTTTGATATGCAAATGTTTGGCAAAAGTCAGAGATGAAAACAGAGAATGGGTAAAACAAAGGGAGAATTGAATGTTCATATCATTGGGGTGTAAGCTCCCCAAGCGAATACGAGGTGCTGTCCCTCCAGATTGCGTGTGGCCTCACTCTGGCAATGGAGGAGGCCCAGGACAGAAAGATCAGTGTGGGAATCAGAAGAGGAGTTAAAATAGTTAGCAACCGGGAGATCCAGCAGGCCTTGGCGGGTCAAGCGCAAGTATTTGGCAAAACATTTGCGTAGTCTACGCTTGGTCCTGCCGATGTACAGAAGGCCACACTGGGAACACTGGATGTAGTAGAGGAGATTAGAGGAGGTGTACGTGAACCTCTTTTTCTCCTGAAAGGACTCCTGGGGTGCCAGGATGGGTTTGATGGAAGAGGTATAAGGGACAGCCAATACATTTCCTATGGTTGCAGGGGAAAGTAGCAAGGGACGGAGTGGTTTAGGTGGAAAGGGGTGAGTGCACCATGGAATTGTAGGGGGAGCAGTCCCTGCGGAAGGTGGAAAGGGGTGGAGGTGGGAAGATTGGACTGGTGGTGGGATCAAGTTTAAGGTGATGGAAGTGTCAGAGGATGATGTTTTTGATGTGGATGCTGGTGGGGTGAAAGGTGAGGACCAGGGGAACTCTAGCATTGGGGAGAGGGGAAGCGAGAGCAGAGCTACAGGACACAGTGGAAACTCGTGTGAGGAATCCATCTATGACAGTAGTGGGGAAAATCATATTTACTAAAGAACGAGGGGATATTGGACATCCTAGAATGGAAAGTCTCATATTGGGAGCAGATGCCATGGAGACGGAGAAATTGAAAGTAGGCGATAGCGTCGTTGCAAGAGGCAGGGCAATAGTGTAGTGCAGATAACTGTGGGAGATTTGTAGTAGACCTCAGTTGATAGCCTGTGATAGAGACAGAGAGATCAAGAAAGTGGAGAGGTGTCAGAGATAATCTGTGAATTTGAGGGCAAGGTGGAAGTTGGTGGTAAAGTTATTGAAATCAATGAGTTCTGCATGGGTGTAGGAGGCAGTCGTCAATGTAGTGGTGAAAGAGTTGGTGGATGATGTCAGTGTATGTTTCAAACAAGGACTGTTCGATGTAACTGACAAAATGGCAGGCATAGCTGGGGCCCCCGCCAGTGCCCATGGCTTCAACTTTGACTTGGAGAAAGAGAGGGGTGATGAAAGAAAAGTTATTAAAGGCGAGGACAGGTTCCACCAGACGGAGGAGAGTGTTGGTAGAGGGAACTTGGTTGGGTCTCTGTTCAAGGAGGAACCAGAGGGCTTGAGACCTTGAGGGAGAAGAGGCGCCACACAAATGCAAGGTTTAAAGTGAATGTTTCTGGATGTTTACGTTTTAGCTATAGTCAAGGGGAAGGTGTGAGGAGATGTCAGAGAGCAGGCGCCTGGCTTTAGCGCAGAAGAGGTTAGCCCGCCAGGCTACATCAATATATTTTTTGTATATCTTTAATTAATTTTGTTCTGTATCTCTCGTTTGCCTTTCCCCTGACTCTCAGTCTGAAGGAGGGTCTTGACCCGAAACGTCACCTATTCCTTTTCTCCAGAGATGCTGCCTGACCTGCTGAGTTACTCCAGTGCCTATGTTCGGCTTAAACCAGCATCCGCAGTTCCTTCCTACCAACTACAGCAGCACCTCCCTTGTCAGAAGGCTTAATAACAATGTTGGGATTGTTGCTGAGTGAGCAGAGGGCCATGTGTTCAGAGGCAGTGAGATTGGAGTGGGTCAGGGGAGTGGAGAAGTCAATATAGTTGATGTCACGCTGGCAGTAGGAAATAAAAAGGCTCAGATGGAGTAGGGGGGCTGAAATCCTCAGGGAGGAGGAATGTTGGGGATGAAAATTGTCGTCACTGGGTGGCAAGGACTCATTACCAGAGAAAAATGCCCGGAGCTTTTCAATGTACCTCGATACACGTATCAATAATAAAGCTAAACCCTGTTATTTTGCCACTCTTTTTTAGTTTTTAATGTAATTTAGTTTATTATTGTCACGTGTGTATCGAGGTGCAGTGAAAAGCTTTGTTTGCGTGCTATCCTGTCAAAGAAAAGACCATACATGATTACAATCAAGCCATCCACAGATATAGGGTTCAACAGACAGTGCAGATATAACATCCGATAAAGATAATTCAAAGGTTTGCAATCAGGTAGGTGGTCCGTCAGGACCGCACTCTAGCTGATTAAAGGGCTATTTAGTATAGATTAGTTTGAGATGCAGCAGGGAAACAGGTACTTTGGCCCACCGAGTCCTCGCCGACCAGCGATCACCCTGCACATTAGTTCCACATTATCCCACTTTCTCCAGCATTTAGTTTCCCAGAGGGGAAAGGGAGGAAAGGGATGAGGAGGGGAGGGGGAGGAGGGGAGGGGGAGGATGGAGGAGAGAGGATGGAGGAGAGAGGATGGAGGAGGAGGGGAGGAGGAGAGGGAGAGGGGGGGAGGGGGAGAGGGAGAGGGGGAGGGGGAGGGGTAGGGGGGGGGGGGGGGGGGGGAGGAGGAGGGAGGGAGGGGGAGAGAGAGGGAGGGGGGTAGGGAGAGGTACGGGGGGGATGGAGAGAGGATGGAGGGGGATGGAGGGGAGAGGGAGGGGGAGAGGGAGGGGAGAGGGGGGGGGAGGAGAGGGGGAGGGGGGGGTGGAGGGGAGACGGTAAAGGGGAGGATAGGGAAGAGGGGGAGGAGAAAGGAAAGGGGATGTGAGGTGAGGTGAGGAGGGGAGTAGGAGAGTGAGGGCCGCCAGCCGCACAAGTGCAAGGTTAGTGGAGAGTGAGCGTGTGTTGTCGCTGTGAGCTCCTCACCTGGCGCTGGCGCTGCGGCCTGGGCTCGAGCCTCCGCCATGGCAACGCGTCCCGCTCCAACCCCCTTCCCCACCCGCCCCCGACCCCGCCACAAGGGTTCCGCGCTGAGATGTGGGCAATGTTATTGTTTGCACTGGGTGATTGTTGTTATGTTTCTTTTTAACAACGAGACTCCCTCCAGGTTCCCGGCGATGCCCGAGAGTCCCCCTCCCTTTTGCAGGTGTTTAAAGCGATGCCCCAGCCGTGACTTTCACCCGGGAGGAACTTCTCCCTCACGACCGGCTTATTGGCGCCGAGCGGGGCTCGAACCCGCCACCGTCGCAGCCCCGGGGCAGCGAGGCTGGTGAGGGGGAGAAAGCGGGGAGGGTTTGGCTGTATTGTGCAGCAAAGATCCGCTGTAAGATCTTCGTTGTGCAGAACGGCGGCGGCGGGAGAGGGATGGAGTTTCCGGGGGAGGAAGAAAAGGGGAGAACCGCTGGGCTCGGACCGGGGTCATCAGGGGCGGCCTAGAGGAGGGAGAGGGAGAGGAGAGAGAGGGAGAGGGAGAGGAGAAAGAGGGAGAGGAGAGGAGAAAGAGGGAGAGGAGAGGAGAAAGAAGGGAACAGGGAGAGTAGGATAGAGGGGAGAGAAGGAGGGAGAGGAAAATAGGAGTGGAAAGGGAGGGGGAGAGAAGAGAGGTAGTGGAAAGGGAGGAGAAAGAGTGAGAGTAGGAGAAAGAGGGAGTGAGAAGAGAGAGAGTGAGTGAAAGGGAGGAGAGTGAAATAAATTGAGGGAGAGAGGGAAGAGTGAGAGGAGAAAGAGTTAGGGAGGAGAGAGTGAGTGAGCAGAGGAAGAAGAGTAGGAGAGGAGAGAGTGAAAGAAAGAGGGAGGGAATGACAGACGTGTGAGGTTGGAGAGGTAGAGGGGAGGGAATTGCTAAGAAAGGAGAGGGAGCAGGGGCAAATGAGGATGGTGAGCAGGTGAAGGTTGTGATGGTGTGAGAGGGAGGAGGGCAAGGGAGTGAAAAGGAGGGCCACGAGTGTGAGGCGGAGGGAAATAGAGTGAGGCCTACGAGAGTCACACCACGAGTGGAGAAGGAATAAAGGCAGTGAGAAAGTTTGTGGAAAGTGGTGTGCCTGAGGCGAAGAGGAGCAATGCGACTGCAGTCAAACCCTGCTTAGAGTGAGGTAAGGAGCACATCGACCCTGATATCTTAGCAGACTAGTTCATAAAATAATGGTGAGGAAAATTGGTCCGCTTGTCTGTCTTTGAAGTGATTACTATTTAATTAGAATAGAGAAGTATGTGATGCAAATTTTCATTATTTCCAAAGTGTTTTATATCGAACTAATGACTTTTGATGTAATGTAGAAAATAGAGACGTAATTTGGACAGTAATCTTAAACAACATTATAATAGTGAAGGTACACAAAAATGCTGGAGAAACTCAGCAGGTGCAGCAGCATCTATGGAGCGAAGGAAATAGGTGACGTTTCGGGCCGAAACCCTTCTTCACTATTATAATAGTGAACCGCAGATGCCGGGTTTTTAAAAAAAAAGCGGTCCTGACCTCACACCTACCTAACACCAAAAATAGCGGAGTCAGGGGATATGGGGAGTAGGCAGGAACGGGGGTACTGATTGGGGATGATCAGCCATGATCACATTGAATGGCGGTGCTGGCTCGAAGGGCCGAATGTCCTACTTCTGCACCTATTGCCTATGGTCTATTGAACTATATTTAATCAGACTTTATCTTGCACTAATTGTTGTATCCTTTACCTGTACACTATGGCGACTTGATTGTAATCATTGATTACTACAGGTGTCCGAGGTTATGGGGAGAAGGCAGGAGAATGGGGTTAGGAGGGAGAGATTGATCAGCCATGATTGAATGGCGGAGTGGACTTGATGGGCCGAATGGCCTAATTCTGCTACTATCTCTTATGATCATTTATAGTCATTGACTAGATAGCACGCTACAAAAAAAACCTCGGTACACATGACAATAATAAACTGAAGGAACTCAACAGGTCAGGCAGTATATCTGGAGAACATGGATGTGTGAAGTTTCGGGTCGGGACCCTTCTTCGGACTGAAGAAGGATCCCAACTTGAAACGTTGCCCACCCATGTTCTCCAGAGATGCTGCCTGACCTGCTGAGTTACTCTTGCACTTTGTGTCTTTTTTTTGCAATAGTAACCTGATTTTAATCATTTTGATTGAAGAAATATTTGTCAAGTGCATCAGGGCTAGATACAATGATCTTCTCTAAAATATAGGCTCTAAATCTTCTAGATCCAATCGAGATAGAAAATGGAGACTTGATTTAATGTCCCAGCTAAAAGACAAAAAAAAAACAATGACTTCCTCAGTACTACACTGAAGGACCTGTTTACGCTGAAGTCACTTGCATCCTCCCCCAAAACATCGTCTGTCCAAATCTACCAGATATGCTGCCTGATCTGCTGAGAATTTTCAGCACTTTGAGTATGCTTTTTTTGGTAAACCAGCATCTTGTAAACCAGTCGGTGACATTTCAGGTCGAGACCTTTCTTCAGACTGATGGTCAGCGGACTCAATCACTTTCCCCTGACTCTCAGTCTGAACAAGGGTCCTGTCCCAAAACATCACCTATTCTTTTTCATTAGAGATGCTGTCTGTTCCGCTGAGTTACTCCAGCGTTTTGTGTCTATCTTCAGTTTAAACCAGCATCTGCAGGTCCTTCCTACATGATAAGGGAATAACTTTTAGTGTAAGGTAAAGCCAGCAAAGTCTGATCAAGGATACTCCGAGGATGTAGATAGTAGTTCAGCACTGCTCTCTGGTTGTGGTAGGATGATTGAGTTGCCTGATAACAGCTGGGAAGAAACTGTCCCTGAATCTGGAGGTGTGCGTCTTCACACTTCTGTACCTTTTGCCTGATGGGAGAGGGGAGAAGAGGGAGTGGCCAGGGTGCGACTCTTCCTTGATTATGCTGCTTGCCTTGCCGAGGCAGTGTGAAGCATAAATGGAGTCTGCCTAAACCTACCTGATCTCTCGGTTGCACAGCACTTTAAGTCCCTCTCCCATTCCCAATCTGACCTTTCTGTCCTGGGCCTCCTCCATTGTCAGAGTGAGGCCCAGCGCAAATTGGAGGAACAGCAACTCATATTTCGCTTGGGTAGCTTACACCTCAGCAGTATGAGCATTGACTTCTCTAACTTCAAGTAACCCTTGCTTTCCCTCTCTCTACATCCCCTCCCCCTTCCCAGTTCTCCCACCAGTCTTACTGTCTCCGGCTACATTTTATCTCTGTACCGCCCACACAGTCTGAAGAAGGGTCTTGACCCTAAAATATCACCCATTCCTTTTCCAGAGATGCTGCCTGTCCCGCCGAGTTGCTCCAGCATTTTGTGTCTACCTTCAATAGAAAGGAGGTTGGTTTATGTGATGTCCACTATTCACTGTAATTTCTTGCGGTCTTGGATGTAGCTGTGATGCATCCTGATAAAATGCTTTCTATGGTGCATCTGTAGAAGTTGGTGAGAGTTGTTGGGAACATGCCAAACCTCCTAAGCCATCTAAGGAAGGAGGGGTGTTGGTGTACTTCCTTGGGCGTTGCTTCAATATGGGTGGTCCAGGAGAAGTTGTTGGTGATATTTACTCCAAGGAATTTGAAGTTTTCAACCACCTCTAGTTCGGCGCCATCAATGCTAACTGGGGTATGTGGACCGCTTCGCATCCTGAAGTCGACCATTATCTCCTCTGTCTTGCTGACATTGAGAGAAAGGTTGTTGTCTCGACACGAGTTTCTCAATCTCCTTCCTGTACTCCATCTCATCATTCATTATTTGATATCCGGCCCACAATGCAGGTGTCGTGTGAGGATTTGAAATTTGAATTAGATTTGTACATGACTGCACAGTTGTGGATGTACAAGGAGTAAAGAAGGGGCTGAGAACAGAATGGTACCATTTGGCGCCGCCGTTTTGTGGCCGCTGTTTCGGCGCCGCTGTTTCGGAGGAGGAGATAATTTAAATGTGCCATCCATCCGCATACCACACTTCCAAATCTTATAAGAAAACAATCCAGCTGTGTCTACCAAAAATTAAAATTCGATCATCTTCCTGACCACTATCACATATTAAAAAGTTTTCCCTTTGACCATTGTTCGTGATATAATATCTATACTCATCAGGGATCACTAACTCACGAACACTAATGCCCCTGTCCCACTAAGGAAATCTGAACGGAAACTTCTGGAGACTTTGCGCCCCACCCAAGGTTTCCGTGAGGTTCCCGGAGGTTTTTGTCAGTCTACCTACCTGCTTCCACTACCTGCAACCTCCGGCAACCACCTGCAACCTCCGGGAACCGCACGGAAACCTTTGGTGGGGCGCAAAGTCTCCAGAGGTTTTCGTTCAGGTTTCCTAAGTGGGACAGGGGCATAACAGGGTTTGGAGGAGCAAAGTCAATTTGCTTTCGTTTTCTTCTTATTCTTTTTTTCATTGCCTCTGCATTTGGAAGTGCTGCTTGAGCTGCTTGAGAAATATTTTCTACGCAAGCATTTATAATTGATGATGGTTGTTCTAAAGTTTCTCCAGCATGACGCTTTACACGTATAAATTGTAGCCACTTCGACACTTACTGCTGAAGCACCGTGAGAATGCACGTTCATTTCTTTAACCACTTCATTGTTTTTAGTATGAATACGACCTTTGCACTCGTCCTTGTGCTCACACCTCCAAAACATTAACAAAGGGTCTTTTTTACTATACTTATCAAACACATATAGATATCCGAAGGTACACAAAATTGCTGGAGAAACTCAGCGGGTGCAGCAGCATCTATGGAGCGAAGGAAATAGGCGACGTTTCGGGCCGAAACCCTTCTTCAGACTGATGGGGGGTGGGGGGGAGAAGGAAGGAAAAGGGGAGGAGGAGGAGCCCGAGGGCGGGCGGATGGGAGGGTGGGAGGAGACAGCTAGAGGGTTGAGGAAGGGGAGGAGACAGCAAGGACTAGCAAAATTGGGAGAATTCAATGTTAATGCCATCCGGACGCAAGGTCCCCAGATGGAATATGAGGTGCTGTTCCTCCAATTTCCGCTGTTGCTCACTCTGGCAATGGAGGAGACCCAGGACAGAGGTCAGATTGGGAATGGGAGGGGGAGTTGAAGTGCTGAGCCACCGGGAGGTCAGGTTGGTTATTGCGGACTGAGCGGAGGTGTTCGGCGAAACGATCGCCCAACCTCCGCTTAGTCTCCCCGATGTAAATCAGCTGACATCTAGAGCAGCGGATGCAGTAGATGAGGTTGGAGGAAATACAGGGGAACCTTTGTCTCACCTGGAACGACTGCTTGGGTCCTTGAATGGAGTCGAGGGGGGAGGTGAAGGGACAGGTGTTGCATTTCTTGCGGTTGCAATGGAAAGTGCCCGGGGAGGGGGTGGTGCGGGAGGGAAGGGAAGAATTGACGAGGGAGTTGCAGAGGGAGCGGTCTTTGCGGAAGGCAGACATGGGGGGAGATGGGAAGATGTGGCGAGTGGTGGGGTAACGTTGGAGGTGGCGGAAATGGCGGAGGATTATGTGTTGTATTTGCCGGCTGGTGGGGTGAAAGGTGAGGACCAGAGGGACTCTGCCCTTGTTGCGAGTGCGGGGATGGGGAGAGAGAGCAGTGTTACGGGGTATGGATGAGACCCTGGTGTGAGCTTCATCTATGGTGGCGGAGGGGAATCCCCGTTCCCTGAAGAACGAGGACATTTCCGATGCCCTGGTATGGAATGTCTCATCCTGGGAACAGATGCGGCGTAGGCGGAGGAATTGGGAGTAGGGGATGGAGTCTTTACAGGGGGCAGGGTGGAAAGACGTGTAGTCCAGATAGCCATGTGAGTCAGTGGGTTTGTAATGTATGTCGGTCAGGAGTCTGTCCCCTGCGATGGAGATGGTGAGGTCAAGGAATCATATTCCGTCTGGGGACCTTGCGTCCGGATGGCATTAACATTGAATTCTCCCAATTTTGCTAGTCATTGCTGTCTCCTCCCCTTCCTCAACCCTCTAGCTGTCTCCTCCCACCCTCCCATCCGCCCGCCCTCGGGCTCCTCCTCCTCCCCTTTTCCTTCCTTCTCCCCCCCACCCCCCATCAGTCTGAAGAAGGGTTTCGGCCCGAAACGTCGCCTATTTCCTTCGCTCCATAGATGCTGCTGCACCCGCTGAGTTTCTCCAGCAATTCTGTGTACCTTCGATCTTCCAGCATCTGCAGTTCCTTCTTGAACACATATAGATATCCATTGTGTGTACATTTTGGTCTGTTTCTCTTGTTCAAAATATTTTCAGCCATTTCTGTTAGGGGTTTTACTACAACTAACTTTAAAGTTTGTAAGACAAGCAGTATAACAGCTATCCAATATTAAGATAAATTAACTGATTACTGTTGTCTAAACAACGAATTAAGAAGAACTAGGTGATAAGTATATAACAGCTTTCCAAAATTTAGATGAATTAGCAAAAGATAGGCGCCGGAACAGCAGCGCCAAAAAGTACCCGACCCGCTAAGAACACATCCTTACGGAGCACCAGTAATGAGGATTATCATGGAGGACGATTTGTCCCCAATCCACACTGATTGGGGTCTGTTGGTCAGGAAGTCGAGGATCCAGTTGCAGAAATGAGTGCTGACACCAAGTCCCGTGGGTTTGGTGATAAGCCTCACGGTGTTAACGGCAGAGTTTATGAATAGGAGTTCGACTTGGGTTACCACTCGCATGGATAAAAGGAAATGGCCCTGGAAACGAATGCTGTCATGAAAAAGCAGCACAGGTCTGATGGGATTAATGTTCACCATCTGGCACAATTCCAATACTTTGCATTCTTAAGAGGAACCAGCTCTCTTACCCATTCTGTCAAACTACACATCTCTTATGTATCTCTTGAATATTTTATAGTTCCATATGTAGCCCATGTGCCAGGTGTCTCTTGAGGTCTTTCACTGCCTGCGTGTTCTTTGGTTCCTGCTGACGAATGTGATCTGGTGCATTTGTGCCGCACTCTCTTAGCTCCTTCCCGTGAATGGTGCAGACTCACAAGGTCTTGAAGATCTTTCTCTCATCATTTCATACACTTCCATCGATTCTCCCCTCATTCTCCCCTCATCCTAGAACCTGGTTGGAGCGGTGCAGCGGTAGAGTTGCTGCCTTATAGCGCCAGAGAGGCAGGTTTGATCCTGACCCCAGATGCTGTCTATACTGAGTTTGTACGTTCTCTCTGTGACCACATCGGTTTCCTCCAGGAGCTCCGGTTCCTCCCACATCCCAAAGACGTGTGGGTTTGTAGATTAGTTGGCTACTCGTGTGTAGGATAGTACTAGTACAGTTCCCTCGTGTGTAGGATAGAACTAGTACAGATGATCGCTAGTCGGCTTGGTCTCAGTGGGCTGAAGGGCTTGTTTCCAGGCTGTATCTCTAAAACTAAACCTAAAACTAACCTCCAACTTTCCAAAGAAAACAATACACACCTATCCAACCTCTCCCTATAGCTAAAACCCTCTAATCCAGGCACCATTTGGCTACCTCTGCACCCTCTCCAAAGCCTCATCTCTCCAGTAAAGGGGTGACCAGAACACTATACAATACTCCAAATATGGCCATACGATATCTCCTACAGAGATGCATCATGACTTCCTGACACTTGCACTCAATGCCCCTAGCAAAGAAGACAAAGACCAGTATAGCTGGGACATGTTGGTCGGTGTGGGCAAGTTGGGCCGAAGGGTATATTTCCACACTGTATCACTCTGACTCTTAAGTCCCCAAAGTGAATTTGTGATCAAAGATGTTTAAGAAGGAACTGCAGATGCTGGAAAATCGAAGGTAGACAAAAATGCTGGAGAAACTCAGCGGGTGAGGCAGCATCTTTGGAGCGAAGGAAATAGGCGACCTTTTGGGTCGAGACACTTCTTCAGACTCTGATCAAAGGTGGTGTGCAGATTTAATTGATACTGAACTGTAAAATACACTGTTAATGCAAAATAACTTTAGTATTCCACTCTAATTTAGTTTATTTTACAGTGAAAAAATTGTTGTTGCATGTTTGTCAGTCAGTGGAAAGTGTACATGATTACACTCGAGCTGTCCACGGTGTACTGATACAGAATTAAGCGAATAACGCATAGTGTAAGATTTGTGTCTATCTTTGGTATAAATCAGCATCTGCAGTTCCTTGTTTCTATTTGTCACGCTACAATGTAACTGTATTTTGGACTCTGTATCTTCCCCATTGCTCTATCTATTGTACTTGAGTTTGGCTTGCATTAAAGTATAGTATGTGTAGGAAGGGACTGCAGATGCTGGTTTAAACTGAAGGTAGACACAAAAAGCTGGAGTAACTCAGAAGGAATGGGTGATGTTTCGGGTCGAGACCCTTCTTCAGACCCTCCTTCTGAAGAAGGGTGTCGACCCCAAAAAGTCACCGATTCCTTCTCTCCAGAGATGCTGCCTGTCCCGCTGAGTTACTCCAGCATTTTGTCTATCGATGTATGGTATTACCTGATTTGATTGGATAGCATGCAAAACAAAGCTTTTCACTATGGGGGGGAAAATCCATGATCAAAGTGAATGACGGTGCTGGCTCGTAGGGCCGAATGGCCTACTCCTGCACCTATTCTCTTTTGGAACAGAAAGAACGGGGAGTAATTTCACACATTCAAAACATTGAACAAAACTAACATTGTCAAAGTAGGCTGAATGTCGTGTGCTTTATGATTCGGAAATAGGTAGGTTATGTTAGGTCTGTTATTGTCACTTGTACTGAGGTTAAAAGCTTTGTTCTGCATGTTATCCAAGCAGATCAGATATACCATACATAGGTACAATCAAGTACAAACTCAAGTACAATAGATGTAGAGATTTAATTGATCCTGAACTGTAAAATACACTGTTAATGCAAAATTACTTTAGTATTCCCTCTGACATTATCAGAATTGAAAAAGATCATTGTTTTCAGTTCCATTCATTTCAATACCATCTATCCAACTTGAGCCTTGTCTCTTCTAGAGATGGGTCACCTTTTTTCTTGCTCCTTCTGCAGTAGGGTCTTCTTGCTAACACAAGTATTGATAACACAAGTTATCAATAACAAGAGGTGTTATACATCAATAGAGTGTGGACAGCTTGATTGTAAACACGTTTAGTCTTTTCGCTAACTGGATAGCGCGCAACAAAAAAGCTTTTCACCGTTCCCTGGTACACATGGCAATAAACTCAACTAACAGGAAATAGGGGCTATTTTTGTCCCGTGCTTGATTCCATTTTACAGCTCTGACAAAACTAAAAGCAATGCAAACGTGCATTTCTCCTCTTTATGAGCTACCAAAACAAGGACAAGACGGTAAATGTTACAGACAGAATGCCCTTGCCGTGGTAGCATGGCAGATTTTGGGTACTAATGTTAGGCACAAAATGCCGAAGTAACTCAGCGGGGCAGGCAGCATCTCTGGATGGAAGGAATGGGTGACATTTCGGGTCGAGACCCTTCTTCTGACTGAGAGTCAAGGGGAGGGGGAGATAGAGAGATAAGGACGTGTAAGGTGTAAAAACGAGACATGAAAGTGGGTGGAGATCAAGAAAAATGTACAATAGATCTTTGTTCTATTCGACAAATTCATTTCACTTGCACTTTATGTGCAAGTGACGAATAAAGCTGATTGTGATTGTTATTGTGTTATCTAGGAGAAGGTAACAACAAAACAAACAGAGATAAAATGTAAATGAGGACAGTCAGACTGGTCGGAGAACTGGAAAGGGAGAGGTATGGAGAGAGGGAAAGCAAGAGCCACTTGAAGTTAATATTCATACTGCTGTGGTGTAAGGGTACTAATGTTTGATTAATTGGAAAAATGTGTTATTACCATTTCGGTCGAAACACAAAGAGCTGAAGTATCTCAGTAACATCTGTGCAGGGAATGGATAGGTGACGGGTCAAGAACATTTTTCAGACTGATTTACAATTTTGTTGTCTTCAGAAACCTGCTTATGACTGTCAGCGAAATCAAATAGCGTGGAAGCTGGACATGGAATGCAAACAGAAAATAAATACACAGGACAGTATCAGGGGAGAAAGAAACGGAGCTAATGGTTCAGTTCAACAATCCTTTATGAGGAAGACAAACACGAAATACTGCAGTAACTCAGCGGGACAGGCAGCATCTCTGGAGAGAAGGAATCAGTGATGTTTCGGGTTGAGACCCTTCTTCAGACTGAAGTCAGGAGAGAGGGAGATACAGAGATAAGGAAGTGTAAGGTGTGAAAATGAGACAAAGTGGATGAAGCTCAAGGAAAATGTAGAATAGATCATTGTCAGCTGGGAATAGGTAATAACAAAGCAAGCAGATAAAATGTAGTCGGACTGGGAGGAGAACTGGGAAGGGGGGGGGGAGTGGATGGAGAGAGACGGAAGGGAAGGGTTACGAAGTTAGAGAAGTCAATGTTCATACCGCTGGGGTGTAAGCTACCCAAGTGAAATGTGGCAAAGCAAGTTTTGGTCTGAAGAAGGGTCTCGACCCGAAACGTCGCCCATGTCCTTCGCTCCATAGATGCTGCCTCACCCGCTGAGTTTCTCAAGCATTTTTGTCTACCAAGCAAAATAAGAGCCGCTTTTCCTCCAATTTGCGCTGGGCCTCTCTCTGACAATGGAGGAGGCCCAGGACAGAAAGGTCATTGTTGGAATGGGAGGGGGGTTGAAGTGTTGAGCAACCGGGAGATCAGGTAGTTTTTGGCGGACTGAGCGGAGGTGTTCAGCGAAACGATCACTGAGCCTGTGCATGGTCTCGCTGATGTATAGGAGTCCACACCTGGAACAGCGGATACAGTAGATGAGGTTGGAGGAGGTGCCTCACCTGATTAGACTGTTTTTGGTCTTTGCATTGTGCAGCCTATGAGAACTCTGGCTAGGAAGTGACACAAGGTTCTGCAGATACTATTTTACAAAATTAGATGCAAAGTGCTGGAGTAATTCAGCAGGTCAGGCAGCATCCCGGGACAGAAGGGTCAGTATGGGAGGGGGAGTTAAAGTGTTGAGCAACCGGGAGATCTGGTAGGTTTAGACGGACTCCATTTCTGCGGCATGGACTAAGTGGGCTGAAGGGCATGTGCTTGGGGATAGCAATACTCTACTGGACCGTTTGTAAGAAAAGAAGTTCACTGTGCGTTTGGCATGTTTGATAATAAAATCACCATTTTCTTTAAAATGTATTTAACTGCCACATAATTATGAGAGACTTTGTTCCATTTCTGTTTACTAAGCGACGTTTCTGGTCGGGACCCTTCTTCAGACTGAGGAAGTGGTGTTTCTCTTCCCCTCCCCTTACCATTCCAAATCCACAGCAGACCAGTTCCACCAAGATACAGGGCAGAACGCCACAGGAGATCCTTCTTCCCTGTGGCTATCAAACTGTACAAATCCTCCCCCTTCTGTCTTGGGGTAGAAAATCTTTGCACATTCCCATTCCTTTCCACTGGTCACTTTAATTTCATGTTTCATGTGTTTTGTGTTTTTATGACTGTTGGCAGATCAATTTGCCTCCGGGGATAAAGAAAGTTGTATCGTATCGTATCACTTGGATGAGTTCCTGACCTCCTCCAGCATTGTTGTATGGATATATCAGACTTGTCTCATAAAAGGGGAATGATTGGTTCCATTCAGCACGTGACTTTAATTTAGTTTATTTTACAGTGAAAAAATTGTTGTTGCATGTTTGCCAGTCAGTGGAAAATATTCAGGATTACAATCGAGCTGTCCACGGTGTACTGATACAGAATTAAGCGAATCACACATAATATAATAATAATAATAATATATCTTTTATTGTCATTGCACGTCAGTGCAACGAGATTTAGTGTGCAGCTCCACTGATGTACAAGAAAGGTAAATAAATACAATACATAAATAAACAAGCTGAATTGATTGACGTGACCATCTGAGGGAGACTGTCCAAAGGGGGTGGGTGGGGGGGCACTCATTAGGGCCGGTTCAGAGCCGCTATAGCTCTTGGGATGAAACTGTTCCTGAGTCTGGAGGTTCGGGCGTAGAAGGCCTTGTAACGTCTGCCGGAGGGAAGTAGTTGAAACAGACCGTGGCAGGGGTGTGATGAGTCCTTATGGATGCTGAGGGCCTTCCTGAGGCACCGCGTGTGGTAGATGCCCTCCAAGGCTGGTAGCTCTGTCCCGATGATCCTCTGCGCTCTGTTGACGACGCGCTGAAGAGCTCTCCTCTCCGCCTCCGTGCAGCTGAGATACCACACAGAGATGCCATGCGTTAGTATGCTCTCTGTGGTGCAGCGGTAGAACGTTGTCAGCAGCTGTTGGGGCAGACCAGTCTTTTTTAATGTCCTCAGGAAGAACAGTCGTTGCTGTGCCTTCTTGACCAGCGCGGCGGTGTTTGTGGACCATGTGAGGTCTTCTGAAATGTGAGTGCCCAGAAACTTAGTGTAAGATTTGTGTCTATCTTTGGTATAAATCAGAATCTGCAGTTCCTTGTTTCTATTTGTCACGCTACAATGTAACTGTATTTTGGACTCTGTATCTTCCCCATTGCTCTATCTATTGTACTTGAGTTTGGCTTGCATTAAAGTATAGTATTATGTGTAGGAAGGGACTGCAGATGCTGGTTTAAACTGAAGGTAGACACAAAAAGCTGGAGTAACTCAGAAGGAATGGGTGATGTTTCGGGTCGAGACCCTTCTTCAGACTCTCCTTCTGAAGAAGGGTGTCGACCCAAAAAGTCACCGATTCCTTCTCTCCAGAGATGCTGCCTGTCCCGCTGAGTTACTCCAGCATTTTGTGTCTATCGATGTATGGTATTACCTGATTTGATTGGATAGCATGCAAAACAAAGCTCTTCACTATGGGGGGAAAAGCCATGATCAAAGTGAATGGCGGTGCTGGCTCGTAGGGCCGAATGGCCTACTCCTGCACCTATTCTCCTTTGGAACAGAAAGAACGGGGAGCAATTTCACACATTCAAAACTAACATTGTCAAAGTAGGCTGAATGTCGTGGGCTTTATGATTCTGAAATAGGTAGGTTATGTTAGGTTTGTTATTGTCACTTGTACTGAGGTTAAAAGCTTTGTTCTGCATGCTATCCAAGCAGATCAGATATACCATACATAGGTACAATCAAGTACAAACTCAAGTACAATAGATATAGAGTGATACACAGAGTGCAGAATGTAATTCTCAGCATTGTAGCACGTTGTAAATAAATCGGTTCCATAGGCAAAGCCCAATGTCCACAATGGGGTGGAAATGAATCGAACAGTACCCTAGTTTTTGGGCCGGCAGAGAGGCGTAGCGGTAGAGTTAGTGTTTTACAGCGTCAGAGTTCTGGGTTCCATCTTAACTACAGGTGCTGTTTGTACAGAGTTTGTACGTTCTCCCTGTGACCATGTGGATTTTCTCCGGGTTGCCTCGCACACTCTAAAGACGTGTAAATTTATACGTAATTGACTTTTGTAAATTGTTCCTAGTGTGTAGGATAGAACTAGTGTACGGGTGATAGACACAAAATGCTGGAATAACTGCTAGTGTACAGGCAGCATCTTTGGATAGAAGGAATGGGTGACGTTTCGGGTCGAGACCCTTCTTCAGACTGAGAGTCCGGGGAGGGAGGGAGACACAGAGACAAAGAATGTAAGGAGTGAAAACGAGACATCCAAGGGGACGAAGGTCAAGGAAAATGTAGAATAGATCATTGTTTGCTCGGGGAAGGTGACAACAAAGCATGCAGAGATAAAAATGTAATCAAGGGGACAGTCTGACTGGTCGGAGAACTAGGATGGAGGAGGGATGGAGAGAGAGGGTTACTTAAAGTTATGTGGTTGAAGTGACGTATCCAAGTATGAGGTTAAAAACCGTGTCCATCCCGCTGGGGTGTAAGCTGCCCAAGCGAAATATTATGGGCTGTTCCTCCAATTTGCACTGGGCCTCACTCTGACAGTGGGGGAGGGCCAGGACAGAAAGGTCAGTGTGGGAGGGGGAGTTAAAGTGTTGAGCAACCAGGTAGGTTTAGACGGACTCAATTTCTGTGGCACGGACTCAGTGGGCTTGGGGATAGCAATACTTTACTGGACCGTTTGTAAGAAAATAAGTTCACTGAGCTTTTGGTATCTTTGATAATAAAATCGCCATTATGAGAGACTTTGTTCCATTTCTGTTTACTAAGCAACGTGTGCTGCTTGCATCTTTGGGGAAGTCGGCTGTGATAGGTGACTAAACCTGACAGCAGGAGGCAATTGAGTAATCGCAGTGGACACGGTTATTAACCTCATACTTGGACACGTCGCTTCAACTGCATGTTCTGGTCAGCCTCTCTAATCTTGTCGGTCACTCTCACCAGCCCGCTCCCCGCACGGGGCTGCTGTGGATTGAACCAACAATGTTCTAGATGTATCAATCGGAACAGGTGGCTTTTCGTAGTTTAGTCATAATTCCTTATGTCTTCAAAGGCAATCTGCTCCGCGACACTTGTTAAACCAAGATGTGAAAATCGTACCTGCGTTTCCAACGGTGTAGAAGATTAGCATTTAATTCTCAAACGTGGTCTTTTATGCCAAGAATTCAAGTCGGGAGAATCGCAGATTGACTGAGGGGATTAGTTTTTGATCACCTGGGAGCATGTGTATTGAACTGCATCAGTCCCATATCTTCAAAGCCCTAGCTTTAAATCGCTTGTACTTGAAAACGTTCTCCCCAGGGTATCAGTATTTGTGATTTTGTTTTGTTCGTCAGTGGGTCATTATATGAACATTGTATAGCGGCACCGAACGCGGAGAACAAACAGTTGCTTTATTCAGACATTACATGGTTGGTGTACATGCAAGTTTGGTCCTCTAACATATTGTAATTGATGCTGCTGCTGAGCGAGGGTGTTGTCTCGAGCTCAGCTATCTGTCGACTCACGATCTCCTGGTGAGATCTGCTGATGTAGCAGGACACTCCCCTTACCCCATGACGTCACGTGACAGCCCTCGTAACCACTGACGAGGGTTCGACCTTAAGTGGTCTGGCCATCAGCTGACGCCACAATTCTCTAATTTCAAGTAACTCCTGCATTCCTTCACCCCCTTCCCCTCTCACCCTTGTCATCCTGCCAGTTCCACCATTGGCATCCATGTCTCCCTCTCGTTAGCACACCCTCCCCAGCCAACAATGGACCATCATGGACTCCACCCTTCCTGAGGTCATCTGTTGCTGGCCCTGATTTGTTCTGGCCTTTTCTTTCACCTATCCATTTTCCACTATCCATAAAACGTCACCTATCCATTTTCTCCAGAGATGCTGCCTGACCTGCTGAATTACTCCAGCACTTTGTGTCTATCTTTAGTATTTATGGAGGTCTCCCAGAACAAATTTTGTCTGCGCGCATATGTAGAGAATCCCTGACTGTGGTCAAAAGTTTGATATGGGCCAAACACGGGCAGGTGGGACATGTGTAGTTGGGACATCTTGGTCGGCGTGGGCAAGTTTGGCTGAAGGGCCTGGTTCCGTGCTGTATGACTCTGACTCTAACAGACTGGATAACTGGGTGTTTGAAAAGAAGGAATTTGCTGCAGGACAGAACCAACCTATTGATGTTAAAGGGCGGCATGGTAGCGTAGCGGTAGAGTTGCTGCCTTACAGCACCAGAAGACCCGGGTTTGATCCTGACTACGGGTGCTGTCTGTATGGAGTTTGTACGTTCTCCCCCGACCTCCGAGATCTTCGGTTTCCTCCAGAGCAGAGGGATCTAGGAGTACATGTGCATGGTTCCTTGAATGACGAGTCGCAGGTAGATCAAAAAGTCTTTTGGCACTTTGGCCTTCATCAGTCAGAGTATTGAGTATAGAGGTTGGGAGGTCATGTTGCGGTTGTATAAGACGTTGGTGAGACCACATTTAGAATATTGTGTCAGTTCTGGGCACCCACCATGTTATAGGAAAGATATTGTCAAGCTTGAAAGGGTTCAGAAAAGATTTACGAGGATGTTGCCAGGACTCAAGGGTGTGCTATCGGGAGAGGTTGAGTAGAATGGGGCTCTATTCCACAGGGCACAGGAGGGTGAGGGGAGATCTTATAGAGGTGTATAAAGTCATGAGAGGAATAGATCGGGTAGATGTACAGAGTCTTTTGCCCTAAGTTGGTGAATCGAGGACCAGAGGACATTGGTTTAAGGTGAAGGGGAAATTATTTAATAGGAATCTGAGGGGTAACTTTTTCACACAAAAGGTGGTGGGTGTATGGAACAAGTTGCCAGAGGAGGTAGTTAAGTCTGGGACTATCCCATTGTTTAAGGAACAGTTAGACAGGCACATGGATAGGACAGGTTTGGAGTGTTATGGACCAAGCGCAGGCAGGTGGGACTAGGGTAGCTGGGAAATTGTTGGCCAGTGTGGGCAAATTGGGCCAAAGAGCCTGTTTCCACCCTGTTTCGCTCTATGACTCCCACATTCCAACGATGCACAGGTTTGAGGTTAATTGGCTTGGTATAAGTGTAAATTGTGTAAGATAATGTTGGTGTGCGGGGATCGCTGGTTAGTATGTACTCGGTGGGCAGAAGGGCCTGTTTCTGCACTGTATCTCTAAACTAAATTGAACTAATGTGAAAGAAAGAATTGCAGATGCAGGTTTAAATCGAAGGTAGACGCAAAATGCTGGATTAACTCAGCGGGTAAGGCAACATCTCTGGAGAAAGGGAATGGGTGACGTTTCGGGTCAAGACCCTTCTTCAGACTGATATTGGGGAGGAGGCGGGACAAAGATAGAATGTAGGCAGAGACAGTAAGACTAGTGGGAGAACTGGGAAGGGGAAGGGGATGGAGAGAGAAAGCAAGGGCTATTTGAAGTTAGAGAAGTCAATGTTCATACCGCTGGGGTGTAAACTACCCAAGCGAAACATGAGGTGCTGTTCCTCCAGGCCAGAAAAGGAATGGGAGGGCGAATTTAAGTGCTGGGCCACCGGGAGATCAGGTAGGTTGAGACGGACTGAGCGAAGGTGTTCAGTGAAACAATCGCCGAGCCGAGCTTGCCGACGTAGAGAAGGATACAGTAGATGAGGTTAGAGGTGCAAGTGAATCTCTGCCTCACCTGGAAAGACTGTTGCATGGAATAGTCCTTGGATGGAGTCGAGGGGGGAGGGAGGTAAAGGGACAGGTGTTGCATCTCCTGCGGTTACAGGGGAAAGTACCTGGGGAGGGGGTGGTTTGGGTGGGAAGGGACGAGTTGACCAGGGAGTTTCAGAGGGAACGGTCTCTGCGGAAAGCAGAAAGGGGTGGAGATGGGAAGATGTGGCCGGTAGTGGGATCCCGTTGGAGGTGGCGAAAATATTTGAGGATTATGTGCTGTATGCGACGGATGATGAGGTGGAAGGTGAGGACAAGGGAGGACTCTGTCCTTGTCACAAATGGGGGGAGGGGGAGCAAGAGCGGAGTTGCGGGATATCAAGGAGACCCTAGTGAGAGCCTTATCTATAATGGAAGAGGGGAACCCGCTTTTCCTAAAGAATGAGGACATCTCCGATGCCCTGGTATGAAACCTCATCCTGGGTGCAGAAGCAGCGGAGACTGAGGAATTGGGAGTAGGGGATAGACTAATGTGAAATTGTTCTTCTAGTTATCATAATACTGCAAGTCTGAAAAAGCAGTTCTCCCTATCAGAAATAATTCTGTGTTGTATGACTCTACCACATTGACTGGGAGGTATCATGAGCATGCCAATAATTGTGGTAGGTCAGGGTCTTGGTGTGGCCACCAATGTTGGTTAGCGCCAACATTTGTAGGAGCAGGGTGTGTGGCGGTGTTTTAGTTCAGATATGGGTGGAGGTCTGTCATAAACACTGGATGCCTCGGGGAAAATATTGTCTCCCTGTTTACAGTTGCTCTCAATGTAACATGGGACGTGTTCCACATTAAATCTATAGTCAGATTGTTAAAATAGTCCTCCTGGATGTCTTTAAACCGCGGGCCCCTTACTCTAAATCTGTGCCCTCTAATGTTAGACATCTTCTCTGTGTGGAAATGTTTCCACTATATTCCCTATTTAACCCACTCTGTATTTTATATATGTGTTTAAGAAGGAACTGCAGATGTTGGAAAATCGAAGGTACACAAAAATGCTGGAGAAACTCAGCGGGTGCAGCAGCATCTATGGAGCGAAGGAAATAGGCAACGTTTTGGGCCGAAACCCTTCTTCAGACTGAAGAAGGGTTTTGGCCGGAAACGTTGCCTATTTCCTTCGCTCCATAGATGCTGCTGCACCTGCTGAGTTTCTCCAGCATTTTTGTGTACCTGTATTTTATATATCTCTGTCAGCCCCCACACAGTCTCCTCTTTTGTAATGGTGGACATTCAAGCCTGCCCAGTCTCTCCCCAGGAAATAATCTATCCCAGTAAACATCCAGGTGAATCTCCTCTGTATCCTCTCTTGTTCCTCTGCTGTAGACAGTCGCTGACCTTGCGCGTGCAAGAAATTGGATCACCCTCCTACAGCCTGCTCCACCATTCAACATGATAGCTGATTTGATCTTGGCCTCAACTCCACTTTGCTTCAGGCTGTTCTCCAAAGCCTTTTATTCCTACATAGATTCCGACTGCAGTCCAAAATCTATACCAGCCTTGACAGCCTCACAATTGTCTCGGGTAGAGAATGCCAATTATTCCTAGCAATTGGGGTGGCAGCGGTAGAGCTACTGCCTTCCAGCGCTAGAGACCCGGGTTCGATCCTGACTACGGGTGCTGTCTGTACAGAGTTTGTACGTTCTCCCCATGACCTTTGTGGGTTTTCTCCAAGATGTTTGGTTTCCTCCCACACTCCAAAGACATACAGGTTTGTAGGTTAATTGGCTTCGGTATAGATGTGAAATTGCCCCTAACGTGTGTTGGGTTGTGTTGTGTTAATGTGCGGGGATTGCTGGTCGGTGTGGACTCGGTGGGCCGAAGGGCCTGTTTCTGTGCTGTGTCTCTAAAATGAACTGAACCAAATTGGCAAAGAATTTCTTCTCCATCTGTTTCTTCACCTGGCTCCTTATTCCAAAACTATGTGTCCTCTTTTAGCTTCAGCCTTTATAAACCCGCTCAGAATTTTAGATTTAAAATTGTGTTTGCAGCATCTCCTTTCAGTTTAATGTTTTTTCAATATCCATGGTAATTTGTTTAATTTTTAGTTGTTATGGGGCATTGAGTATGAGAGTCAGGAAATCATGCGGCAGCTCAATTATGGGCCTGTCCCACTTAGACTATTTTTAGGCGACTGCCGGCGATTGTCATAGTCGTAGAAGGTTGCCGAAAAACCGGCGACTGGACCCCACTTCGACATAAAATTTGAAATCATTACTTTAACAAAAAATAAACGAAGCCAGCATCGGCGACAGCCTACGTTAACCTGGCAACAATCTACGACAGCACCTATGTCAGGAGAAGTCAAGCTACGCTCATTGGCGTCAAAATTTTTTCAATATGTTGAAAAACCTGAAAGACGCTACGACTCTTTGGGCGACTGAGGAGACTACTCACGACCATACAGGCGACACCCTGGCAACCATGTGGTGACAGCCTAGACGCCTGTAGTCGCCTAAAAAATTGCCGGTGGGACAGGCCCATTATGGAGTATTGCGTACAGTTGCCACATAATTCGAAGGATATGGAAGCTTTGCAGAGAGTGCAGAAGAGGTTCACCAGAATGCTAGAATTATGAGGCATAGATAAGACAGTCAGAACCTATTTCCTAGGCTGGAAATTTCAAAGATTGGAGTTTTAAGATGAGAGGGGCAACGTTTAAAGCAAAGATGATTTAAAGGGTGTATGCGGGACAAGTGCTGGGCGACAGGGAATGCTCTGCCAGGGGTGGTGGTGGAGCAATTGTGAACATCTTGGATTTTGTATTAAATATCACTTACTCTGGAGAACACCGGACTCCTTGGGCGTTAGAGGCTGTGGACCAGAGTAAGTCCCCTGGGGTGACAATTGAATAAACTTGAACAAATTTGTCTTTGTATATTTATTAAACCAGAGCGAGGATAAAAGAATCCAGTTCAACACTTCATAAGTTAAAAATGGTTGCTCTTTCAGGAATAGTGATCAAGAGTCAGCCCTGCCCATCATTTTGTTTACACTCCTGTGAAGTTATATTCTCCAAACTTCTCTGACTTGGGTGATCACAAAAATAAAAAAGCAATAAAAAACTATTTCTGTAATACCATTCATGGCTTCAGTCCATTCCAAGGCTGATGTTACTTTTATAAATAAGATAGATGCTGGAGTAACTCAGAACTGGAGTAACTCAAAATGCTGGAGTAACTCAGCGGGACAGGCAGCATCTCTGGATAAATGGAATGGGTGATGTTGAGACCCTTCTTCAGACCTCGAATGGGTTGAGAGCCTTCTTCAGACCTCGATCTGAAACGTCACCCCCTTCCTTCTCCCCAGAGCTGGTGCCTGTCCCGCTGAGTTACTCCGGCATTTTGTGCCTATCTTTGGTGTAAACCAGCATCTGCAGTTCCTCCCTACACATACTTTTATACTGCTGTCATTATTATGAATAACATATCCTGGTGTTAATTTGCACTTGGCAATAAGTTCCGAGCTGTTTATTGTTGCAAAGAACGGTGCAGCTCAGGAACAGGCCCTTCGGCCCACAATGTCTGTGCTGACCATTATGCCAACTGAAATTTTAATCACCTCTGCCTGCACGTGATCCATATAGTCAATTGCTTAATTGTCTGGTGCATCAAAAAAGGATCAATGGAATTCAGCAGCATAACAGCTCTGTAAACACACGACTCATAGATAATACAATAAACAAAAGAAACTTCAATAATATAAACGTGAGCAATATTTGTATAAAACAAAAGCCCAACATCCTAGAGCTACCAAGGTAGTTTGTAGTTCAAAGTTTAGTTGGTGTCTCTGGTGCTAAGGGAAGAAGATAGTTGTTGGGAAGAAGCTGTTCCTGAAACTGGAGGTCATGGGTTTCAGACTGATGGCAGGATTGAAATGAGAGTGCGGCCAGGGTGGTGTGGGACATGGAAACATAGATAGGTGCAGGAGTAGGCCATTTGGTCCTTCAAGCCAGCACCGCCTTTCAATATGATCATGGCTGATCATCCAAAGTCAGTACCCCGTTCCTGCTTTTCTCCCCATTTCCCTTGATTCTGTTAGCCCTAAGAGCTAAATCTAACTCTCTATTGAATACATCTCTTGATGATACTGGCACCCTTTCTGAAGCAGCCTCCTATAGATCCCTTTCATGTTGGCAGCATGTTCCAGGCAGGCACCCATAACACTGGTGAAAATACTTGCTCCGCTCATCTCCTTTAGATTTTAACGGTTCTGACTGTCTACCCTGTCTATGTCTAAAGCGTGATTAGTAAGTTGACAGATGAGCTAAAGCAGTTGGTATCGTAGATAGCAAAGATGGTTATGAAAAATTACAGCCGGATCTTGATCGTCTGGGCAAGTGGGATGAGGAGTGGAGTTTAATGCAGAAGTGTGAGGTGTTGTAATTTGGGAAGTCAAACCAGGGCAGGACCTTCACAGTGAACGATGGGGTCATGGGGAGTGTTGAAGAGCAGGTGAATCTAGTCGTGCAGGTACATAGTTCTGTGAGAGTGGAGTCACAGGTAGGTAGGGAGGTAAACAAGGCCATTGGCACATTCATCAGTCAGGGTATTGAGATGGAAGTTCGGACATTATGTGACAATAGACAATAGGTGAAGGAGTAGGCCCTTCGAGCCAGCACCGCTATTCACTGTGATCATGGCTGATCATCCACAATCAGTACCCCGTTCCTGCCTTCTCCCCATATCCCTTGACTCCGCTTTCTTTAAGAGCTCTATCTAACTCTCTCTTGAAAGCATCCAGAGAATCAGCCTCCACTGCCTTCTGAGGAAGAGTTGAACAAGACGTTGGTGAGATGACATTTGGAGTATTGTATTCGGTTTAGGTCACCATGCCATAGGAAGGATGTAAGCATGCAGGTACAGCAGGCAGTGAAGAAAGCGAATGGCATGTTGGCCTTCATAACAGGAGGAGTTGAGTATAGGAGCAAAGAGGTCCTCCTGCAGTTGTACAGGGCCCTGGTGATACCAAACCTGGTGTATTGTGTGCAGTTTTGGTCTCTAAACTTGAGGAAGGACATTCTTGCTATTGAGGGAGTGCAGCGTAGGTTCACATGGTTAATTCCCGGGATGGCAGGACTGTCATATGCTGAGAGAATGGAGTGACTGGGCTTGTTTACTCTGGAGTTTAGAAGGATGAGAGGGAATCTTATTGAAACATATAAGATTATTAAGGGTTTGGACACACTAGAGGCAGGAAACATGTTCCCGATGTTGGGGGAGTCCAGAACCAGTGGTCACAGTTTAAGAATAAGGGGTAAGTCATTTAGAACGGAGATGAGGAAACACTTTTTCACACAAAGTTGTGAGTCTGGAATTCTCTGCCTCAGAGGGTGGTGGAGGCTGGTTCTCTGGATATTTTCAAGAGAGCTAGATAGGGCTCAGGGGAAATGGGGAGAAGGCAGGAACTGATTGTGGATAGCCAGGTACATGAATAGGAAAGATTTTGAGGGATATGGGGCAAAAGTGGGAAAATGGGATTAGTTTTAATGGGGAATCTTGGTCAGTATGGATGAGTTGGGCTGAAGGACCTGTTTCCGTGCTGTATGACTGACTCTCATAAATTATATTTACTTCCATCAGGTCTCCCCTTAGTCTCTGAGCATCGGGAGAAAACAATCCAAGTTTGTCTAACCTCCCCTTATTGCTAATACGCTCTAATCCAAGCAGCATTCAACCTCTTCTCCACCCTCCACATTCTTCCCACACTGGGGTGACCAGAACTGCATAATATTTCAGATGTGGTATAACCAAAGTGCTATAAAGCTGCAACATGACTTAGTTTAGAGTTACAGTGGGGAAACGGGCCCTTCAGCCCACCGAGTCCGCACCGACCAGCGATCCCCGCACACGAACACTATCCTACACACACGGGACAATTTACATATATATACCAAGCCAATTAATCTACATATCTCTACGTCTTTGGAGCGTAGGAGGAAACCAATGTTCTTTGAGAAAAGTCACGGGGAGAACGTACAAACTCCGTACAGACATTACCCGTAGCCTGGGTCAAACCAGGTCTCTGGCACTGCAAGGGCTATAAGGCAGCAACTCTACTGAAGAAGAAGGGTTTCGGCCCGAAACTTTGCCTATTTCCTTCGCTCCATTGATGCTGCCTCCCCCGCTGAGTTTCTCCAGCACTTTTGTCTACTTTTGTGTCTTTTTGTTTTGTAGACCAGCATCTCCCTTGTGTCTCCACTGTGGTATCCTGATTTCTGTGCATTTTTCTCAGCCTCTAAGTTGCTGGAAGCCTTGAAATAATCTTCCCTTTCCTCTCCACAGATTTCGCCTGGGATATTTCGGCAGCTGTCAACGGAGAGTGATCCATTAGCCTGCATTTTTCAAATTTTTTTTTTTTTTGTGAAAGACTCGCTGGTTTATTGATTAACCTCCCTTCCTTGGCTCCAGAAGATTTGTGGTAGCAAAGATGATTAAATACTGGGGCGAGATACCGGTGTCCTCCTCCCAGCCCAGCCGCAGCTCCTTCGACCTGCTGCAGCGGGAGTTCCGAACGGTGGAGATTCAAGACCCTCCCCTGCACCAGCCGTCTGCCGAGCGGCCCCGTCCGGCCACCATGCTGGACGTGCCGTCCGAACCCTGCGGCCTGACCCTGCACACCATCCAGCTGATACAGTACAACCGCAGGCTGCGCAGCCTGGTGGCCGCCGCCCAGGCCCAGGGACAGCCCCAGGCCGACGGGCTGAAGGCCGAGGAGCCGGAGCCCCTGCCGCCACCCCCCAGCTCCCCGCTGCTGCCCGAGGAGCTGCTGCCCCTCGACAGCAAGACGCCAAAGTTCCCCTTCCAGCTGAGGCACAGTGACCCAGAGAGCGACTTCTACAGGTGAGTTCTGAAAGACAGACAGAAGGTCTGCTTGTGTAAGAAAGAACTGCAGATGCTGGATAAAATCGACGGTAGACACCAAATGCTGGAGTAACTCAGCAGGACAGGCAGCATCTATGGAGAGAAGGAATGGGCAACGTTTCGGGTCGAGACCCTTCTTCAGACTGATGTCAGGGGAGTGGGCGGGACAGAGCTAGAATGTAGTCGGAGACAGTAAGACTGGTGGGAGAACTGGGGAGGGGAAGGGGGAGGGGATGGAGAGAGAGGGAAAACAAGGGCTACTTGAAGTTAGAGAAGTCAATGTTCATACAGCTGGGGTGTAAGCTGCCCAAACAAAACGACCCGAAACATCACTCATTCCTTCCCTCCATAGATGCTGCCTCACCCGCTGAGAAGACCTGCTTATTTGCTTAGTTTAGCTCAGCTTAGCTCAGTGGAAAGCTTTTTAGTTGCGTGCTCCTGTCAGCGGGAAGACTATACATGATTACATTCTAGCCGTCCACACTGTACCAATACAGGATAAAAGGAATTAGTAAAAGGTAACATCCAGCAAAGTCTGATTAATGTTAGTCTAAGGGTCTCTAATGAGATAGATGGTCAGTCGGGACTGCTCTCCAGTTGGTGTAAGGACGGTTCAGTTGCCTGATAACAGCTGGGAAGAAAATGTCCCTGAATCTGGAGGTCAACAAAAATGCTGGAGAATCTCAGCGGGTGAGGCAGCATCTATGCAGAGATGGAATAGGCCACGTTTCAGGTCGAGACCCTTCTTCAGAATGATGTGGGGGGGGGGAATAAAGGAAGAGGCGGAGACAGTAGGCTTGTGGGAGAGCTGGGAAGGGGAGGGGAAAGAAGGAGAAAGCAAGGACTACCTGAAATTGGAGAAGTCAATGTTCATACCGCTTGGTTGTAAACTACCCAAGGAAAATATGAGGTGCTGTTCCCTCAATTTGCACGGGGCCTCACTCTGGCAATGGCCCAGGACAGAATGGGAGGGGGAGTTAAAGTGCTGAGCCTTCGGGAGATCAGGTTGGTTATTGCGAACTGAACGGAGGTGTTGGACGAAGCGATCGCCAAGCCTGGTCTCACCGATGTAGAGAAGTTGACACCTGGAACAGTGGATGCAGTAGATGAGGTTGGAGACGGTGCAGGTGAACTTCTGCCCCACCTGGAAAGACTGCTTGGGTCCTTGGATGGAGTCGAGGGGGGAAGTAAAGCGACGAGTGTAGCATCTCCTGCGGTTGCAAGGGAAAGTGCCAGGGGAGGGGGTGGTTTGGGTGGGAAGGGACGAATTGACCACGGAGTTACGGAGGGAACGGTCTCTGCGGAAAGCCGAAAGGGGTGGAGATGGGACGATGTGGCCACTGGAGGTGTACGTTTTCAAACCTCTGTTCTTCTAGCCTGATGAGAGAGGGGAGTGGAGGGGATGAGACAGTCCGATTCAAGGGAAGGGAGAGATTATAGCGAATGAGGAAGGGAGTGGGAGTTTGTGGGAAGGGATTCATTAAAAGAAGGAAATGTGGAGAAGATATTGGGGGGGTGTGGAGTATAATAGTATAACGTTTAGTGCAAGATCAAGTCCGATTACAGATCGAAGGTCTCCAATGAGGTAAATTGGAAGTCGGGAGTTTAGTTTAGAAACACAGCATGGGAATGGATTGTTAACCATTTTAAACCCTCTTCCCATTCCCACACTGACTTTTCCGTCCTGGGCCTCCTCCATTGCCAGAGTGAGGACACACGCAAACTGGAGGAGCAGCACCTCATATTCCGCTTGGACAGCTTACAGTGATATGAACATTGAATTAAGAAACTAACCAACAACAGCCTCCTGCCCCCTTCTCTTTCTCCTCCAAAACCCCACCCCCTCTTTCCTAACCCTCTCCCTCCCTGACTCCCTTTCCCCCTCCCCTCCCCTGTAACCAGGCAGGCCGAGCACCTACTGTCCTCCCCTCCCCCTCCACCTCTATCATTTACAATGGACACACAATTTGCATCTTTTCTATCCTTGAGCTCAACAATTGGCAACTCTTTATCCTCTGGGGCCCACACCTGTCTCCTCATCCATGGCCTTTGCCTGTCAAAGAATACCCTCGCCTGTGTTCACCTAGGTACCTGCCATGCTCTGTCCGGCCCCTCCTCTCTCCCAGCTTTCTTTACCCCCCCCCCCCCCCCCTTTTTCAATCAGTCTGAAGATCCGAAACATTGCCTATCCATGTTCTCCAGCGATGCTGCCTATACCGCTGAGTTACTTCAGCATTTAGTGTCAATCTTCAGCTTGGAAGAAAAATCCTTGTAGCTATGCCTATTCCTCATAATTCTCATCTGTCTCCACATCCATCAACATATCTATTGATCCGACCTCCACCACTGTGAGGCAGAAAATTCCAGAGAATCGCTGCCCTCAGAAGGAAGAAATGTCTTCATGCTTCAGTTTTAAATGATCGCCCCTTTATCTTGTAACAACGTTTGTCCCCTTGTTTGTGATTCTCCCACAAATGGTAACATCTCAACAGCTACTCCGTCAAGCTCCCAGTGGATCTTGTATATTTGAATAAGACCACCTTGTATTCTTTTAAACTCCAAAGAATACACGCTCAAATTGACTAGAAAGGAACCGCAGATGCTGGTTCATACCAACGGTAGATATAAACTGCTGGAGTGACTCAGCAGGTCAGGTGGCATCTCGGGAGAAAAAGGATGGCTGACGATTTGGGTCGGGACCCTTCTTGAGACTGAAGTAGGGTCCTGACCCGAAATGTCACCCGTCCTTTTCTCCAAAGATGCTGCCTGACCCGCTGAGTTAAGGGCCTGTCCCAGTTTCACGACCTAATCCACGACCTTTTTTACTCGTGGACTTTTTCATCATACTAGAAAAAACACCCCGACCTACTTGATGTCACGAGTACCTACGACTAGCATCACGGCCTGCTACGACCTACCTACGACCTCCACAACCTCGTGACGACCATGCTGCGAGTATGAGTCAAGGGCAAACTCGGCAGAGGTTGTGAATTAGGTCGTGAAAGTGGGACAAGCCCTTTACTCCAGCACTTTGTGTCTATCTCTAATTGTTTAGCCCTTCGTGATAGGACATGCCTCTCATCCAAAAAAACCTAGACAGTGTGTTTAAGAAAGAACTGCAGATGCTGGGTGTGTGCACCCACAATCTCCGACCGTGATCGGCGTGCGGGTGGTGGAGCTACTACCAACTATCATGGTGGGACTGACCAAAAGTGGTGTTGGAGTAAATACTCTTCAAGTTGTCATCATTAGGAACAATCATGTTTCAGTCCTTAACAAGGCACTTGAAGTCGAGGTGAATCCTTCAGTGTTATTACAATTTATTTTTCTTTCACACTGACCGCAAATCGACTTTATTGATCCCACTGTAGTTAGGTCAAGTGATTTGTTGCAGCTTGTCTTCTGCCGATGTTAATATACACACAACCCAGCGGTTCCATTGGCAGCAGTGTTTCTGGGGCAGCTGGTTTGGGCCAAACTTGAAGTACTCAGCCGTATATCCTGCAGATGATTGGTAAAGAACGGCAGTCTACTCCTACAAGGTCAGGGACACAGCTTAACCCAAGTGTAGCAGGATTGTTTCCAATCTACCTGGTGACTATACCGCGGGGAGTGTCTTGATCCTACTCCCTGCAAGAGGAACGTACCGCCGTCCTTCACTAAACATGTGCTGGGACCTTTGCTGGTTGTGATATTGAGTTGAGTTTAGTTCATTATCACATGTACCGAGGTACAGTGTGTATAAAATCATGAGATCAGTTGAACAGGACAGTACATTGGCCCAGCTGGTAGACCTGTTGCCTCACAGGGCCAGAGACCCTGTTTCGTTTCTGACCTTGGGTGCTGTCTGGGTGGAGTTTGCACGTTCTTCCCGTGTGACCCGCGTGGGATTCCTCCAAGTGCTCCGTTTTCATCCCACATCCCAAAGACGTGTGGGTTTGTCGCTTAATTGGCCCTCAGTATAATTGCCCCGAGTCCGTAGGGAGGGGATGGGAAAGAGGGATAACATAGAATGAGTACAAACGGGTAATCACGGTCGGCATGGACTGGGTGGGCTGAAGGGCCTGTTTCCATGTGCTGTCTCTAAACTGAACTAAATATCTGGAACTCACTGCAAGAGGATGTAGAGCAATCAGATGCAATCACCACTTTCAGGAGACATTTAAACATTTTATCACATATTAAATTAAAGGAGATAATGACCTAGTGTGCGTAACTAGGATTAGTATAGATCAGCATAAAGGTTGGTGTATGAAGGAACTGCAGATGCTGGTATAAACTAAAGATAGACAAAAGATGCTGGAGTAACTCAGCGAGACAGGCAGCATCTCTGGAGAGAAGGAATGGGTGACATTTCGGGTTGAGGCCATTCTTCAGAAGATGAAGGTTCTCGACCCGAAACGTCACCCATTCCTTCTCTCCTGTCCCGCTGAGTTATTCCAGCATTTTGTGTCTATCTTTCGCATGAAGGTTGGCATGGATTCGGTGGGCTGAAGGGCCTGTTTCAGTGCTGCATTACTGTAAGTCTAACATTCATTGGCGTGGTACTTTGCACGTCTAGGATGTAACCTAATTAGTCAGGTTCTGCCTCACACCACGCAACATGGTCTCGGTGGATCAGTTGGCCTCTGCTACTTGCAATGTGGCACTCGATTTAATGATCAAACAATGCTTTACATTAATTAAAGCAGAAAACATATGAACTAGTCAGCAGGGCACAGTCTATTTTCATCTGTTTGCTTTAACTATGAGTGAAAGATGCAGCACAAAAACAGGCCCTCTGGCCCACCAAGTCCACGCCGACCATCAATTACCCATTCAGTTTCAGTTCAGTTTCAGTGTAGTTTATTGTCACATGTACTGAGGTACAGTGAAAAGCTTTTGTTGCGTGCTAACCAGTCAGCAGAAAGACAATACATGATTACAATCGAGCCATTTACAGTGTACAGATACATGAGAAGGGAATAACGTTTCTTGCAAGGTAAAGCCAGCAAAGTCTGATCAAGGATAGTCCGAGGGTCACCAAAGAGGTAGATCGTAGTTCAACACTGCTCTCTGGTTGTGGTAGGATGATTCAGTTGCGTGATTACAGCTGAGACAAAACTGTCCCTAAATCTGGAGGTGTGCATTTTCACATCTCCATGACCTTTGCCTGATGGGAGCGGGGAGAAGAGGGAGTGGACAGTGTGCGACTAGTCCTTGATTATGCTGCTGGCCTTGCCGAGGCAGCGTGAGGTATAATTGGAGTCAATGGAAGAGAGGTTGGTTTGTGTGATGGTCTGGGCTGCGTCCACAATTCGCTATAATTTCTTGCGGTCTTGGATGGAGCTGTTCCCAAACCAACCTATGATGCATCCCGATGAAATGCTTTCTGTGGTGCATCTGTAGAAGTTGGTGAGAGTTGTTGGGACCATGCCAAACTTCCTAAGCTTTCTAAGGAAGTAGAGTGTGCTCTCTTGGCCATTACTACAATATGGGTGGTTCAGGAGAAGTTGTTGGTGATATTTACTCCTAGAAATTTCTCTACTTCGGCACCGTCAATGCAAACTGGGGTATGTGTACCGCTTCACTTCATGACGTTGATCACTATCTCATTTGTCTTGCTGACATTAAGAGAAAGGTTGACAAAAAAAACTGGAGAAACTCATCGGGTGCGGCAGCATCTATGGAGTGAAGGAAATAGGCAACGTTTCGGGTCGAGACCCTTCTGCAGACTGATGTGAGGGTGGGGGGGGCGGGAAGAAGAAAGGAAGAGGCGGATACAGTGGGCTGAGGGAGAGCTGAGAAGGGGAGGAGAAAGCAGGACTACATGAAATTAGAGAAGTCAATGTTCATACCACTGGGCTGTAAACTGCCCAAGTGAAATATGAGGTGCTGCTCCTCCAATTTACCTCTGCCTCACCTGGAAAGACTGCTAGGGTCCTTGAACGGAGTCAAGGGGGGAGGTAAAGCGACAAGAGTAGCATTTCCTGCGGTTGCAAGGGAAAGTGCCAGGAGAGGGGTGGTTTGGGTGGGAAGGGACGAATTGACCGGGGAGTCAGAGAATGGTTGCTGTCTCGACACTGGGACACGAGGTTCTGGAGTTGAGAAGGATGAGAGGGAATCTTATTGAAACATACAAGGTTATTAAGGGTTTGGACACAGTAGAGGCAGGAAACATGTTCCTAATGTTGGGGGAGTTCAGAACCAGGGGCCACAATTTACGCATAAGGGGTAAGCCATTTAGAACGGAGATGAGGAAAAATCTTTTTCACCCAGAGGGTTATGAATCTGTGGAATTCTCTGCCTCAGAAGGTAGTGGAGGCTAATTCTCTGTATGCTTTCAAGAGAGAGTTGGATAGAGCTCTTCAATATAGCAGAGTCAAGTAATATGGGGAAAAGGCAGGAAATGGATACTGATTGTGGATAATCAGCCATGATCACAATGAATGGCGGTGCTGTCTTGAAGGGCCGAATGACCTAATCCTGCACCTATTGTTTATTGTCTATTCCCGATCTCATTTCACACTAATTCTACGTTGTCTCACTTTCGCAACCACTCAGTGGATACCAGGCGCAATTTAAAGAAGCCAATTACAATTAACCTAGAAACCCACAGGTCTTTGGAATGCAGGAGGAAGCTGGAGCACCTGGAGGAAACCCACGCGGTCACAGGGAGAACAGGCAATGTCCACACACAGACAGCAGCCGAGGTCAGGATTGAACCCGAGTCTTTGGTACTGTGAGTCGGCAGCTCTAACCCTGCGCCACTGTGTTTTAAGTGCTGCCCAGACTTTTATTTGTCACTTTGATGTTGCACTGCTTTACTTTTGGCACCAGGCCTCTCATTCAAACATCTATGCTGAAGGTCACTCGACCATTTCTTTGTTCTTCATCCTGCAGATTTTCACCAAGTTACGATGCCCTGTGTTGGGCCTTTATCAGGATATTCACTTTAGGCGAGGCTGCTCAAGAATATAGCTTTTGTCTTGCAGCTTAGGGACGAAACAGACAGCATGGAACATTGAGGGCAGCACAGTGGCGCAGTTGTTAGAGCTGCTGCATCACAGCGCCAGTCACCTGGGTTCGATCCCGACCTCTTGTGTGTGGAGTTTACACGTTCTACATGTGACTGCATGAGTTTCATCCGGGTGTTCCAGTTTCCTCCCACATCCCAAAGACATGGAGGTTGTAGGTTAATTGGCCCTCTGTAAATTTCCTGTACCGTGTAGGGAGTGGATGGGAAAGTGGCATAACACGATACTAGTGTGAATGCAGGTTCGATGGTCGGCGTGGACTCGATGGGCTGCAATTCCTGCTTCCATACCGTGTGTTTCAATTAATCAATTTGTTATTAAACTAGAATGGAGACTTGTTAGACCAGCAGGAGGTTTTTCAGCTACTCGTATCAGTTCTGCTTTACAACTGGATTTCTGATCTTTATCGTAGTTTTCCATTTATCCCTTGACACCTTTTTCAACAAAGGAAATGTCCATTTCACTTTTCAAATCCTAATTAAGCTGCACTAGATGGTTCTTTAAGTGAGGCAGATCCGTATTTAGGTTTATTATTGTCACGTGCAACTACAGTGCAAAACTTTGTTCTGCATGCTATCCAAACAGATAATGCAATACATTATCACAATCATGTCAAATTCAAGTACCATAGGTAGAGCAAAGGCAAGATACAGAGTGCAGAATATAGTTCTCAGCATTGTAGCATATCAGTTCCAGACAACTTAATTTCCTAGTCGATTCAGCTGTAAGGGAGACAAACGCAATGCCAGCAGTTAGTTCAAGAAGACTAGAATACAAAAACAGGGATGTAATGCTGAGGCTCTATAAGGCGCTGGTCAGGACGCATTTGGAGTACTTTGAGCAATTTTGAGCCCCATTACTGAGGATGAACTGGCTCGAGAAGGTCCACAGGAGGTTTACAAGAATGATCCCAGGAATGAGTGGGTTAACATATGGTAAGCGTTTGACGGCTCTGGGCCTGTACTCACTGGAGTTTAGAAGGATGCGGGGGGACCTCATCGAAACTTACCGAATAGTGAAAGGCCTGGATAGAGTGGATGTGGAGAGGATGTTTCCACTAGTGGGAGAGCCTAGGACTAGAGGGCTTAGCCTCAGAATTAAAGGACGTTCCTTTAGCAAGGAAATGAGGAGGAATTTGTTTTTGTCAGAGGCTGGTGAATCTGGAATTCATTGTCACAGAAGGCTGTGGAGGCCAAGTCAATGGATATTTTTAAGGCAGAGATTGTTAGATTTTTGATTAGTATGGGTGTCAGAGGTTATGGGGAGAAGGCAGGAGATTGGGGTTAGTAGGGAGAGATAGATCAGCCATGATTGTATGGCGGAGTAGACTTGATAGGCCGAGTGGCCTAATTCTACTCTTAGCACTTATGAACATGAACAAAGTCCAATGTCCGCAATGGGGTAGAGGTGAATGGGACAGTCCCGAGCTTATGGGAGGACCGTTCAGAAGCCCTGATAACAGAGGGGAAGAAGCTGTTCCTGAGTCTGGTGATGCGCGCTTTCAAGCTTTTACCATCAGCCCAACGGGAGCAGGGGAAAGATGGAATGGGTGGGGTAGGAAAGTTGGCAGAGGTTGGGCTGTCAAGGGCATTATGCAGTGAACACAAAGTGCTGGAGTAACTCGCTGGGTCGGGCACCATCTCTGGAGGACATTGGAAAGGCAACTTTTCAGTTGGGGGACTAACTCAGCTTGTGTTTGCAGGGGGAAAGGTGAGCCGGTGACGGAACTGAGCTGGGCATCCTGCCGGCAGCTCCTGTACCAGTCGGTGGCCACGGTCTTGGCCCACGCGGGGTTCGAGTGCGCCCACGAGAGCGTGCTGGAGACGCTGACGGACGTGGCCAGCGAGTACTACTACAAGTTCACGCGGCTCCTGCGCTCGGCCGCCGACAGGGAGGCGCGGGTGGGCCGCACCCCCTTCCAGGACGTGATGGAGCAGGTGTTCCACGAGATGGGCATCGGCAGCGTGCTGTCCCTCCAGAGCTTCTGGCAGCACCGCATCAAGGACTACCACAGCTACATGCTCCAGGTGGGCTCTGCAAGCTATCCAAGCACATAGAAACATAGAAAATAGTCGTCATAATCATTAATAATAATACACTGTATTGTCATTGTAAATACACACAACAAAATTTCAGAAGCACTGCCCGAGCGGAGCTCCAACGTATCAGATAAATAATTACGATGTTGAAGAAGGAGCTGCAGAGGCTGGAAAATCGAAGATAGACAAAAATGCTGGAGAAACTCACCGGGTGCGGCAGTATCTATGGAGCGAAGGAAATAGGTAACGTTTCGGGCCGAAACCCTTCTTCAGACTCTGAGTCATGAGTCTGAAGAAGGGTTTCGGCCCGAAGCGTTACCTATTTCCTTCGCTCCATAGATGCTGCCGCACCCGCTGTTTCTCCAGCATTTTTGTCTACCTTAAATAATCACGACAATGGAAACAGCAAAAACGGCAAGAAAAACGTCGTCAGAATGTGCAATATTTCACAGTATAGTGTTATAGCAGTACAAAATATTGGCTATGTGTGTTCGGTGCAGAGTTCAGAGTGGTGATGGCCTTGGGGTAGAAACTGGTTGTTAATCTTGTGGTGTGTGATTTGATGGACCTGTAACCCTTTCCTGAGGGCAAACAAGGGATGTGCGGGGTGAGATGAGTCCTTTAGGATGCGTGATGCCTTTCGCAGGCAACAAGAGCTATAGATCTCTTCCAGGGCAGGCAGGTGTGTGTTGGTGATCTTCTGGGCTGCGTTGATGACTCTCTGCAGAGCCGCCTTGATAGCCGCAGAACTGTTGCCACACCACACCAGGATGCCATGTGTCCTAGGACTGGTGCAGGAGTAGGCCATTCGGCCTTTCGAGCCAGCACCGCCATTCAATATGATCATGGCTAATTATCCAAAATCAGTACCCCGTTCCTGCTTTCTCCCCATATCCCTTGATTCCATTAGCCCTAAGAGCTAAATCTAACGCTCTCTTGAAAACATTCAGTGAATAGGCCTCCACTACCTACTGTGGCAGAGAATTCCACGATCAGTATGCCAATGCGGTAGAACAACCACACAATAGTCATTACCACCCCACAATGTGTTACTTCACCAGTACTACATAGTGTGGGAAGGAACTACAGATGCTGGTTGACACCGAAGATAGGCACAAAATGCTGGAGTAACTCAGCGGGACAGGCAGCATCTCTGAAGAGAAGGAATTGGTGATGTTTTGGTGGACACCCTTCTTCAGACTGATATCAGGAAGATGCATAGATAAGGAAGTGGAACGTGTGAAAACAGGACAATGGGAATGCGGTTCTTCTTCCTATCGAGGTCACACACAAGATTAGAAGTTGTTCAGCCAGAGCTGTGATGGTGGAAAGATTGGTGGAAACTGGGCCGCAACGTGAACGCTCTTTCCTTGACCCCGGAATGCGGGTGAAGGACTCAGTAGTATAGATCATTGTTAGCTAGGAGAAGGTAACAAAGGACACAGATCAAATGTAGCCGGAGACAGTAAGACTGGTCGGGGAACTGGGAATGGGGAGGGATGGAGAGAGAGGGAAAGCAAGGGTTACTTGAAATTAGGGAAATCAATGTTCATGACGCTGGGGTGTAAGCTGCCCAAGCGAAATATGAGGTGCTGTTCCTCCAATTTGCGCTGGGCCTCACTCTGACAATGGAGGGGGCCCAGGACAGAAAGGTCAGTGTGAGAATGGGAGGGGGGGTTAAAGTGTTTAGCAACCGGCAGATCAGGTCGGTCTGAGAGGAGGTGTTCAGCGAAACGATCGCCGGGCCTGCGCTTGGTCTCGCCAATATATAGGAGTCCACACCTGGAACAGCGGATTCAGTAGATGAGGTTAGAGGAGGTGCAAGTCAACCTCTGCCTCAGTACGAGGCCCACTGTGTCTCACTCCATTAGTACTACCCCACAGTGTGTCATTCCATCAGTACTACCCCACAGTGTGTCATTCCATCAGTACTACCCCACAGTGTGTCATTCCATCAGTACTACCCCACAGTGTGTCATTCCATCAGTACTACCCCAGATATTGTCATTCCATCAGTACTACCCCACAGTGTGTCATTCCATCAGTACTACCCCACAGTATGTCATTCCATCAGTACTACCCCACAGTGTGTCATTCCATCAGTACTACCCCACAGTGTGTCATTCCATCAGTACTACCCCACAGTGTGTCATTCCATCAGTACTACCCCGCGGTATGCTGTTCCATCAGTACTACCCCACAGTGTGTCATTCCATCAGTACTACCCCACAGTGTGTCATTCCATCAGTACTACCCCACAGTGTGTCATTCCATCAGTACTACCCACAGTGTGTCATTCCATCAGTACTACCCACAGTGTGTCATTCCATCAGTACTACCCACAGTGCATCATTCCATCAGTACTACCCACAGTGTGTCATTCCATCAGTACTACCCACAGTGCATCATTCCATCAGTACTACCCACAGTGTGTCATTCCATCAGTACTACCCACAGTGTTTCATTCCATCAGTACTACCCACAGTGTTTCATTCCATCAGTATTACCCACAGTGTGTCATTCCATCAGTATTACCCACAGTGTGTCATTCCATCAGTACTACCCCAGATAATACAATACATTAATACAGTCGTGGACTCGATGGGCTGAAAATCCTACTTCCAAACTGTATCTTTTAATCAATCAATTTGTTATTAAACTAGAATGGAGACTTGTTAGACCAGCAGGAGGTTTTTCAGCTACTCTCATTCTGCTTTACAACTGGATTTCTGATCTTTATCGTAGCTTCCCATTTATCCCTTGACACCTTTCCCAACAAAGGAAATGTCCATTTCACTTTTCAAAACTTAATTAAGATGGTTCTTTTGGTGAGGGTGATCCTTATTTACGTTTATTATTGTCACGTGTGCCAAAGTACAGTGCAAAACTTTGTTCTGTATGTTATCCAAACAGATCAGATAATGCTATCAAGTCAGAACTCAAGTACAACAGGTAGAGCAAAGGGGAAGATACAGAGTGCAGAGTATAGTTCTCAACATTGTAGCGCACCAGTTCCAGGGGGGCAGAGTCCAATGTCCGCAATGAGGTAGAGGTGAATCAGACAGCACCCTAGCTTATGGAAGGACCGTTCCAGAAACCTGATAACAGAGGACATGAAGCTGTTCCTGAGTCTGGTGATGCGCACTTTCAAGCTTCTGTATCTTCTGCCCGATGGAAGCGTTGAGAAAAAGGAGTGGCCGAGGTGGTAAAGGTAGGGCAGTCTTGGACATTATGCATAGAACACAAAGTGCTGAAGTAACTCATCGAGTCAGGCACCATCTCTGGAGGACATGGATAGGTGACGTTTCGGGTCCAGGACCCTGCCTTGGGAGTGTCGGAGACACACCGGTGATCTTATAGAGGTGTCTATACGTAACTTTAGAGATACAACACGGAATCGGGCCCTTCAGCCCACTGAGTCCATGCCGACCAACGATCACCCGTACACTAGCACTATCCCACATGCTCTAGGTGGGTACATCCAAGCATCTCGAATCCCCCAGACCCACCCACCAGTGCGGCAAACCAACGTTAATGAGCCAGTACCGCGACAACGCTTTCCACAAAGATGTGTGATCCATAAGGAGAAATTGAGGAAGATGGGAATTATATTTGGCAAAGTCTAGAGGACTGAGAGGTGATCCCCATTGAATGGTATTTAATGAGATTCTGAAAGGCTTCGATAAGGAAGACATCAAGAGATGGTCTTCTGGGTGAGGAATCCACAAACCGATAGTGGTGGAATAAGGAGCTTCTCAGTTAGGATGCCAACACAAATTGAAGGAACAGCCCCTCATATTTTTGCTTAGCTTACAGCCCAGCGGTATGAATATTGAAGGTAGATACAAAATGCTGGAATAACTCAGCGGGTGAGGCAGCATCTCTGGAGAGAAGGAATGGGTGATGTTTCGGGTCGAGACCCTTCTTTCAGATTGATGTCAGGGGAGAGGGTGAGACAAAGATAGAATGTAGGCGAAGACAGTAGGTCTGGTGGGAGAACTGGGAAGGGGATGGAGAGAGAGGGAAAGCAAGGGCTACCTGAAGTTAGAGAAGTCAATGTTCATACCGTTGGGGTGTAAACTACCCAAGCAAAATATGAGGTGCTGTTCCTCCAATTTGCGCTGGGCCTCACTCTGACAATGGAGGAGGCCCAGGACAGAAAGGTCGGTGTGGAAATGGGAGGGGGAGTTGAAGGTATGAATATTGACTTCTCTAACTTCGTAACCTTTGGTTTCCCTCTCTCTCCATCTCTCGCCATTCCTAGTTCTCCATCCAGTCTGACTGTCTTCCTGATTGAATTTTATCTTTGTATACTTTGTTGTCACTTCCCCCAACTAACAATGATCTACATTTAACTTGGCCATCAACCCCTTTGATGTCTAGTTTTTACACCTTAACCTTCCATATCTCTGTGTCTCCCTTTTCGTTGACTGTCTGAAGAAGGGTCTCGACACAAAATCGTCCATTCCTTCTATCCAGAGATGCTGCCTGTCCCACTGGGTTACTGCAGCATTTGTGTTTATTCCAGTAATTTGGTTTTATCTTTGGAGTTCAGTTTGCTCAGTTACAAGTTAATTTAGGTATGAAAGGCAAAGGTCACTTTAACACAAGCAGAATTGAGGGTTTTGAGGCTTATGTTCATATCATAGGAGCAGAATTAGGCTATTCAGACCATCGAGTTACTCTGACATTCAATCATGGCTGATCTATCTTTCCCTCTCTACCCCATTCTCCTGCCTTCTCCCCATAACTGGACACCTTCACTAATCAAGAATCTGCCAATCTCCGCTTTAAAAATAACCAGTGACACGGCCTCCACTGCCGTCGGTGGCAGTGAATTCCTCAGATTCGCCACCCTCTGACTAAAGAAATTCCTCCTCATCTCATTTCTAAAGGAATGCCCTTTTATTCCTGAGGCTTTCCATGGACTCTCACTAGTAAATGTCCTCTCCACGTCCACCCTATCCAGGCCTTTCAGTGTTCGGAAGTTTCAATGAGGAGCCCCCTCATCCTTCAGAACTCCAGCGAGTACAAACTGTCCAGTACCGTCAAACAATCATCATGTTAACATCATGCATTGGATGTTAAAATGGTATAGGTTGACGTGGTCTTATTGATGGTAAAGTATAATTGTGGGGTGTTATGTTGTCCAATCCTATTTCGTACGTTATTCTATGTTTGAGTTAAAGATTACCGTTGATTAATCATGTTATTTCTCTGTTGGATGCTTGGCGAAATGAGCAAACATCCTTTAGTTTAGATTAGTTTAATTTACTTTAGTTTAGAGAGACAGCGTGGAAACAGGCCCATGAGTCCGCGCCGACCAGGGATCCCCGAACATTAACACTATCGTACACATTAGTGACAATACACAATTTTACAAGAGGCCAATTAACCTACAAACCTGCACGTCTTTGGAGACTGTGATTCTAAGGGTGCCTGTTTGGGGATACAGCGCGGAAACAGGCCCTTGGGCCCACCAGGGTCCGCGCCGACCAGCGATCCCCGCACATTAACACTATCCTACACCCACCAGGGACAATTTTTACATTTACACCAAGCTAATTAACCTACAAACCTGTATGCCTTTGGAGTGTGGGAGGAAACCGAAGATCTCGGAAAAAACTCACGGGGAGAACGTACAAACTCCGTACAGACAGCACCCGTAAGCGGGATGGAACCCGGGTCTCTGGCTCTGCATTCGCTGTAAGGCAGCAACTCTGTCGCTGCGCCACTGTGACTGCCCGAAGTGGGTGGGATAATTCTTTGATTCTATCTTGACCCTTTCTAGTTTCACACATACTCTGTACATCTTGCCTACAGGTGAGCAAGCAACTGGCTGAAGAGTATGAGAAACTGGTCAGTCCGGAGAAAGCCTCTGCCGAGGACACCAAACCATTGAAGATAAAGGAGGAACCGCTAAGCGACATTGCTTTCCCCGTCAACGAAGAGAACGAAGCTGATCTTCCCACAGGCGAGCAGGCCTTGCAGCTTGGAGTTCTGGCACAGGCTCATGAACGCTATGCCGCCACACTCGAGGTTGATGCATCTCCTCAGACATCAGGTGAAGGCACATTGCACCATCAACATTTCTCTCTGCTCAGGTTTGGATGGAGTGGATGTGGAGAGGTTGTTTCCACTAGTGGGAGAGTCTAGGACCAGAGATCATAGCCTCAGAATTCAAGGACATTCTTTGTGGAAGGAGATGAGGAGGAATTTCCTTAGTCAGAGGGTGGTGAATCTGTGGAATTCTTTGCCACAGAAGTCTGTGGAGGCAAAGTCAGTGGATATTTTTTAGGGCAGAGATAGATAGATTCTTTATTAGTACGGGTGTCAAGGGTTCTGGGGAGAAGGCAGGAGAATGTGGTTAGGAGGTTAGATCAGCCATGATTGAATGGCGGAGTAGACTTGATGGGCCGAATGGCCTAATTCTGCTGCTATCACTTTATGTTCTTATGACTTATGCTAGGTTGTCGAGCGCCTTGAGGACCGACGTCAGCTGTTTGTTTTTGTTTATGCGTGTTTACTTTTTTCAAAATGGTCACTTTTTTAAAGAAAGCAGTAGAATGGGGCGTCCTTTGCTCAGATAGGTTTAGGTTTTTTGTTGTTACGTACTGAAGTACAGTGAAAAGTTTTGTTCTGCATGCTATCCAAAGAGATCAGATATACCACACATAGATACAATCGTGAAACTCAAGATAGAGCAAAGAGGACGATACAGAGTGCAGAATATAGTTCTCAGCATTGTAGCGCACCAGTTCCACAGACAAAGTCCAATGTCCACAATGGGGTAGAGGTGAATCGGACTGTACCCTAGCTCATGGAAGGACCGTTCAGAAGCCTGATAACAGAGGGGAAGAAGCTGTTCCTGAGTCTGGTGGTGTGTGCTTTCAAGCTTCTGTACCTTCTGCCAGACATGAGGGGGGAGAAGAAGAGTATAAAGCAGCAGAGAAACCATCCTATCCACCATCCTGTGGAAGGAGAGAAAGCTGTTTGTCTGAAGCCAAGGATGCCAAAGACTTCCCCATTCAAAACATGCTGCTGCTTTCACAAAACATGTTGCTGCCGAATCCAGCCAGTGGTATTTAACTACATGTCCTCTGGGCAAGCACATGTCTCCCTCTCCCTTAAAGGATATTGGAGCAGCTGGGCTTGTACACTCTGGAGTTGAGAAGGATGAGAGGGAATCTCATTGAAACATATAAGATTGTTAAGGGTTTGGACACGCTAGAGGCAGGAAACATGTTCCCAATGTTGGGGGAGTCCAGAACCAGGGGCCACCATTTAAGAATAAGGGGTAAGCCATTTAGAACGGAGATGAGGAAACACTTTTTCTCACAGAGAGTTATGAGTCTATGGAATTCTCTGCCTCAGAGGGCAGTGGAGGCAGGTTCTCTGAATGCTTTCAAGAGAGAGCGAGATAGGGCTATTAAAAAGAGCAGAGTCAGGGGATATGGGGAGAAGGCAGGAACGGGGGTACTGATTGGGGATGATCAGCCATGATCACATTGAATGGTGGTGCTGGCTCGAAGGGCCGGATGGCCTACTCCTGCACCTATTGTCTATTGTCTATATTGTTTGCAACCCAGTGAGGACAACAGTATGGTGTTCAGCGTGAAATTTAGCCGGCATTTAATTACCTTGTCGAAAAATGTGGCAGTTCAATTTGTGAACATGGAACAGGGCCTCGTGTACAGCAGTTTTAATTTTAGTTGGTTGAAGGATTATAAATTCATAAGCCATAGGAGCAGAATTAGGCTATCCGGCCCACCTAGTCTTCTCCGCCATCCAACCATGGCCGATCTGTCTTTCCAACGCAACCCTATTCTCCTGCCTTCTCCCGTAACCTTTGACACCCTTACTGATCAAGACCATGTCTATCTCCGCTTTAAAAATACCCAAAGACGTAGCCTCCAAAACCGTCTGTTACAACAAACTCCACAGATTCACCACCCTCTGACTAAAGAAGTTCCTGCTCATCTACATTCTAAAGGTATATCCTTTTATTCTGAGGCTGTGCCCTCTGGTCCTAAACTTTCTCACAAGTGGAAACATCCTCTCTGCATCCACTCTGTTTCATTATACGATACCCCCTCATCCTTCTAAACTCCAGCGAGTACAGGCCCAGTGCCGTCAAACGCTCATCATATGCTAACCTACTCATTCCTGAGATCATTCTCGTAAATCTCCTCTGGATCCTCTCCAGAGCCAGCACATCCTTCCTCAGATATGGTGCCCAAAACTGCTGACAATACTCCAAATCTGGTCTGACCTCAGTCTTATAAAGCCTCAACAACATTAAATTTCTGCTTTTATATTCTAAAAGGGCCTGTCTCTGCGCTGCACTACTATAGAGATGCAGCGTGGAAACAGGCCCTTCGGCCCACCGAGTCCACGCTGACCAGAGATCACTCCGCACACTAGCACTATCCTACACACGAGGGACAAATTACAATTTTACCAAAGCCATTTAACCTATAAACATTTTGAAAGTGGGAGAAAACCTGAGCACCCGGAGAAAACCCTCGCTATCACGGGGAGAACGTACAAACTTCATTAAGACAGCGCCCGTAGTCAGGATTGAACCAGGGTCTCTAGCGCTGTGATGCAGCAACTCTACCACTGTGCCACCCTCTACTCTATAATGGATTTTTTTATCTACTATTGTAGATGTGACAACATTATAATAATGTTTCTAATTAACCCAATTCAAATGGACTGTAGAAAACGTGGCCCTTGTCAATGAAAAACAAAGACAGAGGTCCAGGCACATTGTAAGCTGGGGGGGGGGGGAAGGGGGTGAACCAAACGCCACATGATTGTGATTTCCACATGGCTGGAGACTGTTTTGATGACGGCTTTGCTCCTTCTTTCCCCCCCCCCCAGGCCCCGAGGTCAGCAGCTCTCCTCTGTGGAACCTGACCCAAGTTAAGATGGAGCCCCAGGAGAGCGAGGAAGGCAGCGGCCCGCCCCACGGCGTTTTGGGCAACGACGTGTTCGAGGAGCCGATGTCGGCCATGAGTGACTCTGGCATCCCGCAGACCCCCAACACCACCGGCTCAGATGGCAGCTACATCTCCCACTCGCCCGACAGCCTCATGGCCTCTTCCCCTGTCTTCAATCAGCGACCGAAGAAAAGGCAAAGGAAGGTGTGAATACTAACCAACCACCCCGTGGTCCATTTTTATAGTCCTTACTGCTTTATTATTTTTTTTTTTTCTCCCCCTCTCTTTAATAATGTTAATACGACACATTCTCTCATCAGAATTGAGATGTCACCACTTGCCGTTTGCCGATGGATTCTAACAAGAATCAAAGCAAGAATCAAGGCACTGCTTCACCAGCTGGTGGTTCCTTTGAGTTTATTGAACTTGCCGAGGAAGACAAAGACACACAGGAGGGAGAATGTGGAAACGGATTGTGGAAACGCCTTGTCTGAGAAGGAGACGAGCCTCTTGGGTGAGACCAACGTTCAGAGCTGGTGTTCCCTGGCATCGGCGGTCGGACACATCCGCTGCCAACAATTTATAATTTTCTTCAGGCCGACTGCTTCATAAATGATCATCGGCCCTATCGTGAAATGCTTGAGCAGCGATTTGTGGCTTTCTTTCGCCGTGGACACTATGGTAGGCTGACAATTATCACAAAGCTCAGAGCGCTTAAATCAGGAGCCAGATCAAAAACTCGTGGTGTGGCTTTTGAATGGGGTCTGGGTTTAGGCTATGATTTTTAAACAAAATAATGATGTTGCAATTACGCAGAACACTCATTAGCCTGTCTTCATTTGTCCATGCTTCAAGGTTTCACGGAACAGTCTGTATCTGAAATGTCAAACTGCTGACACCTGCACTGAACATTAGTACCGTTCTTCATTCTTCTTGCTTATCATTCATCCTTATTTGAACTCCAGCCCACTGTTCCTGCCTGCTCATCATTTACAAAGTGAAACGCTATTTCCTGGGGGAAGCTTAGCTGGCAAAGGTCTCTTTTTTTTAAAGTTCCTCAGGCAAGTCTTGTAGCAAAAATAAATAGCGCCAGACACCAGGGGCTGGAGTAACTCAACGGGTCAGAGAGCATCTCTTGAGAACACGGGGAGGCTACATTTGAAGTCTGAAGGGTCCCGACCCAAAACATTGCATATCCATGTTGTGCAGAAATGCTGGTTGACCCGCTGAGTTACTCCAGCACGTTGTGCTCTACACAGGATTCTAGCATCTGCAGTTCCTTTTGTCTCGGTCAAAAAGGAATAGTTTAGTGCTGCCTTTTATTCTATCAGAATAAATTCAATCGTTTCAAATTTGTTCATTTAGAGTACTGCTTGCAACCATTTTGTGAACATTATACTTAAGATTGAAATCTTGATTAAGCGACTACACCATGTTTGTAACTTCATCACATTAAATGTAGACACCAGGAACTGCAGGTGCTGGTTTACAAAGAAAAAAGACACAAAATACTGGAGTGACTCAGCGGCTCAGGCAGCATCTCTGGAGAACATGAATAGGCAATGTTTCTGGTTGGGACCCTTCTTGATTGCAGTTGAGGGGAGAAAGCTGGAAGAGAGGTGGAACAGGGCAAAGCCTGGCGAGTGATAGGTGGATTCAGGTGAGTGGGGGGGGGGGGGGGGATAGACACAAAGCTGGTGCGACAGCGGGTCAGGCAGCATCTCTGGAGAAAAGAAATAGGTGATGTTTTAGGTCAAGACCGTTCATCAGACTGAGAGTCAGGGGACAGAGAGAGGTGAGATATAGACGGTACATAGAACAAATGAATGAAAGATATGCAAAAAGCAACGATGATCAAGGAAAGGTGGAGCCCACAATGCTCCATTGTTGGCTGTGGGGAAGGTGATAAAGAATGATACAGTGGAACTCAGCAGGAAGACAATGAAGGTAGTATGACGACTCGGGTGGGGGAGGGACGGAGAGAGAGGGGATGCAAGTGTTACTTGAAGATGGGGAAATCAATATTTATACCACTGGGTTGAAAGCAGGGTGGGGGTGGGGTTTGCTTGGCCGACTGGTGGACAAAGGTCAGAGACAAAAGGGCAATAGACTGTGAGATGAGGAGAGACGAGGAGTGAAATGTGAAGCTGGAGGAAGGGATGTAGTTGAAAGGGGACCAGTGATTCTTTCCCACCTTCCCCACACACCTCTCAACGCAAGACATTTGGGTGGCAAGCAAATAAAGATAACAGGTAACGATTGACTAAGACAGCTGAGGAGTGAAGGCATTCGAATGTCAGCAGTGTCTTTGCAGGGTCTGGCCATGTGCTATCATCCTTCATCTGTATTCACCAGCATTGATGCTTGCGTTTGCGGTGGGCTTTCTGAGGGGCAGGGTGAAGCTGGATCTGAAAGAGGTGGCTGTTCTTTGCTGACTAGATACAGACAAGGTATGTTTTATGTAAGCGCAATTGTGGATGCTGTTAATGGTATTAAAGAACGATTTGATCAATAATTGAAAGCATTTTTTTTGTTTTGTTTATTCTTGGTTGTCATTTATCCTTACTTGAACTCCATCTCGACTGCTCCTGCCGGCTCATCATTTACAAAGTGAAGCACTACTGATCCTCATGCAAGTCTTGAAGCAGCAAGAAATAGTGTAGAATACAATATGCTGGAGTAACTCAACAGGTCAAAGCAGCATCTCTGGAGAACATGGATATACAATATTTGAAGTCTGATGGAGGGTCCCGATCCAAAACATCGCCTCTCCTTAAGACTTGAGAGATACAGCGTGGAAACAGGCCCTTTGGTCCACGCTGACCAGTGATCACCTTAAGCTAACAATCTTGATTAGGCAACTACGCAATATTTATAACTTCATAATTAAATGTAGACACGAGGAACTGCAAATGCGGGTTTACAAAAAAACACACAAAGTAACTCAGCAGGTCAGGCAGCATCTCTGGAGGACATGGATCAGTCAGTAGAAGAGTCCTGACCTGAAGTCCATATAGTTCAGATTAGTTTAGTTTAGAGATACAGCGCAGAAACAGGCCCTTCGGCCCACCGAGTCCACGTCGACCAGCGATTCCCACACATTAACACTATCCTGCACGCACTAGGAACGATTTACAATTATACAAAGCCAATTAATCTACAAACCTGAACGCCTTTGGAGTGTGGGAGGAAACCGAAGATCCCAGAAATAAACTCACGCAGGTCATGGGGAGAAGGTACAAACTAGGTACTGACGGAACGCGTAGGCAGGATCGACCCCAGGTCTCTGGCGCTGTAAGGCAGTACCTCTACAGCTGCACCACTGTGCTGCCCATTATAATTACCAGAGCAGCTTGCAATCTTTTTCTATATGAGCTGGTAAATGGAAGCTCCAGAGGCGGATACAATTTTAAAAGACATTTGGACAGATATACGGTAGAGTTTAGATGGAAGATAGACACAAATGGCTGGAGTAACTCAGCGGGACAGGCAGCATCTCTGGAGAGAAGGAATGGCCGACGTTTCGGGTCGAGACTGATTTCAGGGGAGTGGGCGGGACAGAGATAGAATGTAGTCGGAGACAGTAAGACTAGTGGGAGAACTGGGAAGGGGGAGGGGATGGAGAGAGGGGAAGCAAGGTCTATTTGAAGTTAGAGAAGTCAATGTTCATACCGCTGGGGTTTAAGCTGCCCAAGTGAAATATGAGGTGCTGTTCCTCCAATTTGCGCTGGGCCGCACTCTGACAGTGGAGGAGGCCCAGGCCAAAAAGGTCAGTGTGGGAATGGGAGGGGGAATTAAAGTGCTCAGCAACCGAGATCAGGGAAGTACTGACACTTTTGAGAAATATAAAAGTGGATAAGTCTCCAGGTCCGGACAGGATATTCCCTAGGACATTGAGGGAAGTTAGTGTAGAAATAGCAGGGGCTATGACAGAAATATTTCAAATGTCATTAGAAACGGGAATAGTGCCGGAGGATTGGCGTACTGTGCATGTTGTTCCATTGTTTAAAAAGGGGTCTAAGAGTAAACCTAGCAATTATAAACCTGTTAGTTTGACGTCAGTGGTGGGCAAATTAATGGAAAGGATACTTAGAGATAATATATATAAGCATCTGGATAAACAGGGGCTGATTAGGAACAGTCAACATGGATTTGTGCCTGGAAGGTCATGTTTGACTAATCTTCTTGAATTATTTGAAGAGGTTACTCGGGAAATTGATGAGGGTAAAGCAGTGGATGTTGTATATATGGACTTCAGTAAGGCCTTTGACAAGGTTCCTCATGGAAGGTTGGTTAAGAAGGTTCAATGGTTGGGTATTAATGGTGGAGTAGCAAGATGGATTCAACAGTGGCTGAATGGGAGATGCCAGAGAGTAATGGTGGATGGTTGTTTGTCAGGTTGGAGGCCAGTGACTAGTGGTGTGCCACAGGGATCTGTGTTGGGTCCACTGTTGTTTGTCATGTACATCAATGATCTGGATGATGGTGTGGATAAATTGGATTAGTAAGTATGCAGATGATACTAAGATAGGTGGGGTTGTGGATAATGAAGTAGATTTTCAAAGTCTACAGAGAGATTTAGGCCAGTTGGAAGAGTGGGCTGAAAGATGGCAGATGGAGTTTAATGCTGATAAGTGTGAGGTGCTACATCTTGGCAAGACAAATCAAAATAGGACGTACATGGTAAATGGTAGGGAATTGAAGAATGTAGGTGAACAGAGGGATCTGGGAATAACTGTGCACAGTTCTCTGAAAGTGGAATCTCATGTAGATAGGGTGGTAAAGAAAGCTTTTGGTGTGCTGGCCTTTATAAATCAGAGCATTGAGTATAGAAGTTGGGATGTAATGTTAAAATTGTACAAGGCATTGGTGAGGCCAATTCTGGCAGTATGGGGTACAATTTTGGTCGCCTAATTATAGGAATGGATGTCAACAAAATAGAGAGAGTACAGAGGAGATTTACTAGAATGTTGCCTGGGTTTCAGCAACTAAGTTACAGAGAAAGGTTGAACAAGTTAGGGCTTTATTCTTTGGAGCGCAGAAGGTTAAGGGGGGACTTGATAGAGGTCTTTAAAATGATGAGAGGGATAGACAGAGTTGACGTGGATAAGCTTTTCCCACTGAGAGTAGGGAAGATTCAAACAAGGGGACATGACTTGAGAATTAAGGGACAGAAGTTTAGGGGTAACATGAGGGGGAACTTCTTTACTCAGAGAGTGGTGGCTGTGTGGAATGAGCTTCCAGTGAAGGTAGTGGAGGCAGGTTCGTTTTTATCATTTAAAAATAAATTGGATAGTTATATGGACGGGAAAGGAATGGAGGGTTATGGTCTGAGCGCAGGTATATGGGACTAGGGGAGAATACGTGTTCGGCACGGACTAGAAGGGTCGAGATGGCCTGTTTCCGTGCTGTAGTTGTTATATGTTATATGGTTATAAGGCGGACTTAGCGGAGGTGTTCAGCGAAACGATTGCCGAGCCTGAGCTTGGTCTCGCCGATTTACCGGAGTTGACATGCCATACAATTCTATGACTGTGGAAAGACAGAACACTTCACAGTTACCAAGCAGGGATGATTATGAATTTCAAGTAAGAATTGCATTCTTCAGTTTCATATGACAATAAAATACTCTTAATTAAGGCTTTGGGTAATAAAAAAAACCTGTGATAAACTAAGGTAGACAAAAATGCTGGAGAAACTCAGCGGGTGAGGCAGCATCTATGGAGCGAAGGAAATAGGCTAAGTTTCGGGTTGAGACCCTTCTTCCAGATAAACAGTGTAGATCCCTTTTTCTTCCTCATTTAGTTTAGAGATATAGTGGGGAAACGCTTTTCAGCCCACCGAGTCCGCGCGGACCATCGATCACCTGTGCACGAGTTCTGTCCTGCACACACTAGGGGGAACTTACAGAAGCCAATTAATGTACAAACCCGCATGTCTTTTAAATGTGGGAGGAATCCGGAGTTCATAGGTCATAGGCGCAGATTGAGGCCACTGGGCACATCAAGTTTACTCCGCCATTCCATCATTGCTGATTTGTCCCCTCAATCCCATTGGAAACATAGACAAATAGGTGCAGGAGTAGGCCATTTGGCCCTTTGAGATCACTGCCATTCAAATGATCATGGCTGATCATATAAAATCAGTTCCTGATTTTTCCCCATATCCCTTGATTCCTTTAGCCCTAAGACCTAAATCTAACTCTTGAAAACATCTTGTGAATTGGCCTCCACTGTCAGCTGTGGCAGAGAATTCCACAGATTCACAACTCTGGGTGAATTTTTTTTTCCTCATCTCTGTCCTAAATGGCCTACCCTTTATTCTTAAACTGTGACCCTTGGTTCTGGATACCCTCAACATGGGGAACATTTTTCCTGCATCTAGCTTGTCCAATCCCTTAAGAATGTTGTATGTTTCTATAAGATGCCCTCTCATCCTAAATTCCAGTGGATACAAGGCCAGTCGACCCACTCTTTCATCATATGTCAGTCCCGGCAATTAACCTGGTGAACCTACGATTCTCCTGCCTACTCCCCGTAACCTTTGACGCCCTTACTAATCAAGAAAAGTCTGAAGAAGGGTTTCGGCCTGAAACGTTGCCTATTTCCTTCACTCCATAGATGCCTCTGAGTTTCTCCAGCACTTTTGTCTACCTTCGATTTTCCAGCATCTGCAGTTACTTCTTAAACAAGAATCTGTCAGTCTCTTCTTTAAAAAAAACCCTATAGTGTCTCCTTTCCCTCTCATAGAAACATAGAAAATAGGTGCAGGAGTAGGCCATTCGGCCCTTCGAGCCTGCACCGCCATTCAATATGATCATGGCTGATAATCCAACTCAGTATCCTGTACCTGCCTTCTCTCCATATCCCCTGATCCCTTTAGCCACAAGGGCCACATCTAACTCCCTCTTAAATATAGCCAATGAACTGGCCTCAACTACCTTCTGCGGGAGAGAATTCCAGAGATACACCACTCTCTGTGTGAAAAAAGTTTTCCTCATCTCGGTCCTAAATGATTTCCCCCTTATCCTTAAACTGTGACCCCTTGTTCTGGACTTCCCCAACATCGGGAACAATCTTCCTGCATCTAGCCTGTCCAACCCCTTAAGAATTTTGTAAGTTTCTATAAGATCCCCCCTCAATCTTCTAAATTCTAGCGAGTACAAACCGAGTCTATCCAGTCTTTCTTCATATGAAAGTCCTGACATCCCAGGAATCAGTCTGGTGAACCTTCTCTGTACTCCCTCTATGGCAAGAATGTCTTTCCTCAGATTAGGAGACCAAAACTGTACGCAATACTCCAGGTGTGGTCTCACCAAGACCCTGTACAACTGCAGTAGAACCTCCCTGTTCCTATACTCAAATCCTTTTGCTATGAATGCTAACATACCATTCGCCTTCTTCACTGCCTGCTGCACCTGCATGCCTACTTTTAATGACTGGTGTACCATGACACCCAGGTCTCGTTGCATCTCCCCCTTTCCTAATCGGCCACCATTCAGATAATAATCTACTTTCCTGTTTTTGCCACCAAAGTGGATAACCTCACATTTATCCACATTATACTGCATCTGCCATGCATTTGCCCACTCACCCAGCCTATCCAAGTCACCTTGCAGCCTCCTAGCATCCTCCTCACAGCTAACACTGCCCCCCAGCTTCGTGTCATCCGCAAACTTGGAGATGTTGCATTCAATTCCCTCGTTCAAATCATTAATATATATCGTAAATAGCTGGGGCCCCAGAACTGAGCCTTGCGGTACCCCACTAGTCACTGCCTGCCATTGTGAAAAGGACCCGTTTACTCCTACTCTTTGATCCAGTCATCTGCAAGTCAACCCCACTCACCTGTATCCACCTATCACTTGCCAGGCTTTGGCCTGCCCCTGCCTCTCTTTTTCCCCACCTTTCTCCTCTCCACTACAATCAGTCTGAAGAAGGATCCCAACCGCAAACATCACCTATTTGTGTTGTCCGGAGATGCTGCATGACCCACTGCGACACCCCAGCACTTTGTGTTTTGCTCATGATTTCGTAACATCCTAGTTGCAACTAGAATAGCGACAATGAGATGAATCATCGAAGAAAATTAAAAGAGCAGCTCCTTAAAAAATGGAACCATTGATCTAATCTGATTAACAAACCAAGGAGAAATCAATATTTGCAGTCATGTAATATGCTTATTAAAGAGATAATCTTACATTTAGCGCATCCAGCGATCTGCTTGCAGTTTAAAAATGCCTATTTTAAGCAGGTCCATTGGGTTCTGAAGAGTAATTACACTTGACTCTTTGAAGTCACAACTTAAATAATGTGGTGAATCAATTTTTGAAAGCACCAAATTCCCATTTAGTTGCATTTATATATGTTGCAAAATTCATATAATGGATAATCCTGATTATTTAATGTGATAGAAAATCACTAAATTATTAGCAGGAGGCTATAATTGTGATGGAATTTCTTCAATATTTACATGGGCATAAGGAAAATGTTAAAATTATATATTATCCGGACAGTTGGTTATTTATCACGCCTCAATATTTCGAGTATTAATAATTTTCTGTCTGATTATTATCCATCTGCTTAATTTGGGGCTGAATGGTATGGTTTTTGGTGAATCCCCCAGTAGGTCATGGGGGGGCACGATGGCGCAGCGGTAGAGTTACTCCCTTACAGCGCTTGCAGCGCCAGAGACCGACTGGTTCAAGAGTTAAGAGTCAAGAGTGTTTTATTGTCATATGTCCCGGATGGGACAATTACATTCTTACTTGCTGCAGCACAACAGAATATGTGAATATGTAAACATTGTACATAACGGGGGAAGAGAAACAAAAAGTTTAACAAATAACAAATATAGGGCAATAATAATATAGTCTTTTGCAGTTCAGAGCTCAGCGTATTTGATGTCGTGTTTAATAGCCTGATGGCTGCAGGGAAGAAGCTGTTCCTGAACCTGGACGTTACAGTTTTCAGGCTCCTGTACCATCTTCCCGATGGCAATGGTGAAATGAGTGTGTGGCCAGGATGGTGAGGGTCTTTGATGATGTTGGCTGCTTTTTTCAGGCAGTGACTACGATAGATGCCTTCGATGGTGGGGAGGTCAAAGCCAGTGATGGACTGGGCAGTGGTCACAATTTTTTGCTGTCTTTTCCGCTCCTGGACGTTCAAGTTGCCGAGCCAGGCCACGATGCAACCTGTCAGTGTGCTCTCTACTGTGCACCTGTAGAAGTTCAAGGGAATCACCTTTGACATGCCGAATCTCCGTAATCTTCTCAGGAAGTAGAGGCGTTGATGTGCTTTCTTTATAATTGCATCAGTGTGCTGGGTCCAGGAAAGATCTTCGGAAATATGCACGCCCAGGAATTTGAAGTTTTTGACCCTCTCCACCATCGTCCCATTGATGTGAACGGGATTGTGGGTCCTCATCCTTCCCCTACCAAAGTCCACAATCAGTTCCTTGGTCTGACTACGGGCGCTGTCTGTACAGAGTTTGTACGTTCTCCCCGTGACCACGTGGATTTTCTCCGGGATCTTCGGTTTCCTCCCACACTCCAACGACGTGCAGGTTTGTAGGTTAATTGGCTTGGTATAAAAGTAAATTGTCCCTAGTGTGTGTGTAGAATTGTGTTAATGTGCGGGGGCTGGTGCAGACTCGGTGGGCCGAAGGGCCTGTTTCCGCGCTGTAGAACTAAACTAAACCAAAAAGTCAGTTTGCGGTGAATGGAGGAGAAAACACAGTAAAACATTTTTTGCAATAGAAAATCATTTTTCCTCGTTGCCTCCTGAAGCATTTTGCATTAATGTCTGTCAGGTTTTCATCAACAGGCAACTACATCTCAAGATCTCCACCATCTCTGGCCATGTACCACCCATTAACTGGGTTTATATTGCCAGAAGCTGGTGACCCTAATCAAGTTGAAGGGGAAGCAACATGCCCTTCCCCTTTCTCCCCACACACTCCTCTCCCTTTCCCCTCCTTTCCTTCCCTGTGCCCTACCTGGACTCCCTCCTCCATATCCCCCCTCTCCGTACTTTTGGCATGGCCGTGCAGCGGTAGAGTTGCTGCCTTACAGCGCCAGAGACCTGAGTTCGATCCTGACTGCGAGAGCTGTCTGTATGGAGTTTGTACGTTCTCCCCGTGACCTGCATAGGGTTTCTCCAGGTTCTCTCTACCCAAAACGTCGCCTATTCCTTCTCTCCAGAGATGCTGCCTGACCCGCTGAGTTACTCCAGCTTTTTGTGTCTATCTTCGGCATAAACCAGCATCTGCAGTTCCTTCCTACACGGAACGCGAGTTCATTGTCAGTGAGTTGTAAGCTTGAGTTGAATAATCCAGATATGAAAAGACATTAAATGACAGTGAAAGGTTTGTAATGAATCAGATTAGTCTGCATTTTACAAGTAAAAGAGATAATCAGAAGCATATTGGCTGAATAAGTGGAGTTTGGTCCAAATTAGCATCAGAAAGATTGAACAAATCAGAAGTGATTCATTAGGGGTGATATTCATGACATTATCATCAGTTCGTAAGTGTAGGGAGCAGAATTAGGCCATTTGGCCCATCAAGTCTACTCTGCCATTCAATCATGGCTGATCTATCTCTCCCTCCTAACCCCATTCTGCCTTCTCTCCGTAACCCCTGACACCCGTACTAATCAAGAATCTATCTATCTATCTATCTCTGCCTTAATTATATCCACTGACTTGGCCTCCACAGCCATCTGTGACAAAGAATTCCACAGATTCACCACCCCACTGACTAAAGAAATTCCTCCTCATCTCCTTCCTAAAAGAACAATCCTTTAATTCTGAGGCTAAGACGTCTAGTCTTATGCCCCTGTCCCACTTAGGAAACCTGAACAGAAACCTCTGGAGACTTTGCACCTCACCCAAGGTTTCCGTGCGGTTCCCGGAGGTTGCAGGTGGTTGCCGGAGGTTGCAGGTAGTGGAAGCAGGTAGGGAGACTGACAAAAACCTCCGGGAACCGCACGGAAACCTTGGGTGGGGCGCAAAGTCTCCAGAGGTTTCCGTTCAGGTTTCCTTAGTGGGACAGGGGCATTAGACTCTTCCACTCGTGGTGGGGTTTATCCTATCTGAATTTATCGCTTTCTTCCAAACCGCTCAGACCAGAAGGAGGCCACTCAGCTGAAAGGGATATTTGATTCAGTCACGGAGTCATACAGCACGGTGGCGCAGTGATAGAGTTGCTGCCTCACAGCTCCTGCGACCCGAGTTCAATCCTGACTACGGGTGCTGTCTGTACGGAGTTTGTACGTTCTCCCCGTGACCTGCGTGGGTTTATTCCAAGACCTCTGGTTTCCTTCCACACTCTAAAGATGTACAGGTTTGTAGATTAATTGGCTTGGTATAATTTTAAAACAGTAACATTGTCCCCAGTGTGTGTAGGAATGTGTTAGTGTGCTGATTGGTGTGGATTTGGTAGGCTGTAGGGCCTATTTCCGTGCTGTATCTCTAAACTAAACTAAAGCGACTATCCCACTTGGGCGACCTAATCCGCGAGTTCTGGCGAGTTTGCACTCGACTCATACTTGCAGCGTGGTCGACACGAGGTCGTAGGAGGTCTTCGTAACTCTCCTTCATGCTCGAGAGTGGTCTCCGTGTACTCGAGGCCTCAGCTAAGTCGTGGAGTTTTTTTCAACATGTTGAAAAATGCCCGTGAGTAAAAAAAGGTCGCAATGGAAAAAAATCGATACTTTTTTTAGTCATAGTAGGTCGGCATGTTAATCGTACTAATCGAGGGTAGTCGAAGGTAGTCGTAGATAGTCTTCATCATAGTCGAAGGAGATCGAAGGAGATCAAAGGAAATCGGTTTCACTCTCCACCATTCGGTGTCTAATTTTTCCAAAGTTAGTCATAGCTAGTCGAAGCTGGTCTTCAACATAGTCGAAGGAGGTCTTCAACATGTCATTTTTTCAAACTCTTCTAAACACACCAATTAGGTCGCCCAAGTGGGACAGCCCCTTAAACATAACTAAAAGCACGGAAATACGCCATTTTGCCCAGGGCGTCAATGCCGACTATGATGCCATATCTAAGCTACCCCTTATGCATAACTTTGGCCCGGATTCCTCTAAATCTTTCCAATCCAATATACCTTTCCAAGTGTCTTTTGAATGTTGTTATTGTACCTGCCTCATCTACCTCCTCTGACAGCATGTTTTATATACCAACCACCCTCGGAGTGAAAAGGGTCTTATTACATTTTTTCCTATTAGTTCCTATCTTTTCCCCTCTCCCCTTGAACCTATGTACGCTTGTTCTCGATACTGCCTCTTTTATAAACAGGTCTATCCATGTGCTGGATTAAGAACATCTTATTGACTTGCTTAAAAACTTCCACCTCCTCTTTCACAAAAAGGCGATCCCAGTTAACACTTGGAGAGCTGAAAGACCCTTTTACCCTATTTGTTTTAAATCTCTGTGATTAGCTCGTGTCTTGCCTTCTCTATCTTCCACTAACTTTTAGGAGGCCTGTAATATACTCCAGCAAAATGATTCCTCCCCCTCCCATCCTCTCCAGACTCCCAATTTGTTTCTGAGCTCCATCCATATGTCCTCATTGGAAGAACATTTTAGGATATCTTCGCTCCTACAAGATACAAGATACTTTTATTTGTCACATGTGCCAGTTGGCACAGTGAAATGAGATAACCATACAGCCATACAATAAAATAAAGAACACAACACACGATAGAGTTAAACATAAAACATCCCCACACAGCAGAATCAAAGTTTCCCACTGTGTGGGAAGGCACCAAAGTCAATCTCTTCCTCTAATGTTCCCCAATGTTTACCCATGGTCGGGGCCTCCCCGAGCCCTCCGCAGTTGCCGCTACGATGTTCAGGCCTGCTCGACGGGGTGATGTAAGTCCGGCGTCGGGGCTGGGGGACCTCCTCTGCAGCCTGGACATCAGAGTCCTTGCTGCAGTAATAGACTCATAGAGTTAGTCACACAGCACGGAAACAGGCCCTTCAGCCCAACTTGCCCATGCCGATCAAGATGCCCCATCAACGCTAGTCCTATCAGCCCCCGTTTGGCCCAATAGACCAAACAGTGCAAAAATAAAAAATCAATGCCCCCCAGGTCTAAGTAGTTCAGAGCTTATTTAGAAGTTGTAGTGTTTAGTAGTAAGATTAAACGAGAACTTACCAGTTTGAAGTTTGATCTGTATTTTATGAGGAGTTACGATGAGGGATTACGTGAAGAACCCCGCCAGGACGCATGCGTGTCATTCTTCAAAGCAGCGGTGTGAAATCACAGATAACTGTAATGACTAAACATAGTAAGATTAGAGAAGAGGTACCAGTTAAGTATATGATCAGGGTGGGAGCGGAGGGCACGTAATCCCTCATCGTAACTCCTCATAAAATACAGATCAAACTTCAAACTGGTAAGTTCTCGTTTAATCTTACTATTTTACTTCGGAGTCACGTGAGTGACTACGTGAAGATTTTAAAGCTCTGTGATTTCATGCCGTGGAAACGAGTCCATGCATCACGTCTGCCTTGACTGTGGGAGGAATAGTGTTAACATAATTGCACATGATTCATTATTGAAATCATAAAATTTATTAACACAAATTATAACCCCTTTTATGGGTTTAATTAATTTACAGAATTTAAATTTTTTTCTGCAAATGTTCCAGTTTTCATTACTGGTTTATTGTAAAATGACTGGAAAGTTCTTTCCCCTGACCATCCTGCTGCTTCGAGGACTTGGTCCATGGGCACATCCAGTTGTACTGCTGCCGATGTAGCTGCAGCCCTGGTGGAATGAGATTTAAAAACGTTAGTATCCACCCCAGCCTGTGTCAGTACTTGTTTCAGCCATCTCGAGATGGTCTGGACCGTCACTCTTTTGTGAGGTTGCTTATGGCTGATCAGCAGTCCCTTCTCATTGCCTCTTAGGATTTTTGTTTTCTCCATGTATAGTGACAGGTGTCTAACTATACAGAGACGGTCATCTGTAGGGTATGACCTAAATTGGATATTGAGGCCTGCTGATCCCTGTCTGTTCTGTTTTACTAGTTCGTATGTGTGGAACGTAATATCGTCAGGTGAGGAGGTCATGTTGTCCAGTCTGAGTTTGTGCAGTGACTGAACCCTCTGTGCCGTGACCAATGCCATTAACATGACTGTTTTTAAAGTTAGTCTGTGTAGGGACAGAGTAGATGCTGGAGACCAGTTCCTGAGTGCTTTCAGGACAATGCTTACATCCCAAATTTGGGAGTACCTGGTTTTAGGGGGATTCATATTAAATATTCCCCTCATGAGCTTAGTTACCAGAGGGTGAGTCCCTACCGTGTAACGCTCTGTCCCTTGCCATAGGTAAGTCGACAGGGCACATCTGGCGCTGTTGATGGCACTGTAGCTGAGCCCCTCATCATAGTGGAGGCCTGCCAGATATTCCAGAACAGATGGGATGTTCATATTTCTGTTGGTGATTTTGTTCTTATGACAGTACATTTCCCACTTCCTGATGTAGACCAGATATTGTTTTTTAGTTGATTCTCTTTGGGCCGCCGAGATGATGTTCGCTGTTCGGTCCATTAGTCCCAGTTGTAGAAGTGGTGTTTTTAAACTCTACAAATTAACAGGTTCAAGCATTTATGGCATGGATGGCTATCCCCTGTCACGGGATGTAGTAGTAAATCTGGTCTATGTGGGATGGGAATACATGGTTCTAATACCATGTTTTGCACCACTGGGAACCATGGTTGTGTAGGCCAATCGGGTACTACCAAAATACCAGACGCAGAGTCTTGTTGTATTTTCCTTAATACCCGACTGATGAGGCAGAAAGGAGGGCATGCGTAAATAAACAATTTCCCCCAATGCAGCGAAAATGCATCTGTTGCTGCTGCCCCACGGTCTGGTTCCCATGAAACATAATTAGGTATCTGCTTGTTTAGTCTGGATGCGAATAGATCGATATCCGGTGTTCCATATTTTGCTGTAATGTCAGCAAATACCATTTTGTTTAACATCCATTCGGTGTTTTCATTAAATCTGCGTGACCTGGTGTCTGCCACTAAATTTAGTCTCCCTGGTAGGTAAGTGGCTGATATCCAAATATCTCTCTGGATGCACCATTGCCAAATTGAATTAGCGAGATTGTCACATGATATCGATTTGTTGCCACCCATGTGGTTGATGTATGCTACCACAGTGGTATTGTCTATTTGTAATCTAACATGCTGGTGTTGTGATCCAGTACAATATGACTTTAGGCCATGGAATGTACCCAACATTTCCAAGTAGATTATACCCAGTGTGAGTAAGAAGGATGCCTCCTGAGCAGTCCATCTACCTCCACAGCTGGTGATGGTATTGGTGGCTCCCCACCCAAGTGCACTGGCATCAGTTTGTAGTACCATGGAAGGGTTACTGACAATGATTGGGTTGGAACAAAGCCAGATGTTATCTATCCACCATTTTAGTTCCATTTTGGCTTGGATTGGTAGTCTCATAGGTCTGTCAAAGTGACCTGCATTGATTTTTAGAGCTTGTATTTTTGCTCTCTGTAAGTTTTGGTAATGTAGAGGTCCAAATTGTGTGGCTGGGAAAGCAGCCACGATTTTACCAATTACTTTTGCTACCAATCTGATGGATGGGTTTCTGATGTCAATGAGGTTATTGCAAACCTCTATTAAATCTCTTGCCTTTCCCTTTGGCAGTGTCACCGTCATGTGAACTGAGTCAATGGTGAATCCCAAGTAGTCCATAGTAGTGGACGGTGTTAGTTTAGATTTAACTGGATGGATGATAAATCCCAGTTTTCAAATAACTGTTTTGTGGCTCTTACAGTTTGTATGGCCAATTCCAAAGTTATGCCCACAATGAGTATGTCATCTAAATATGTCATAACCATGTGTTTATGTTTCCGTAGAAATGCTAGGGCTGGTTTTAAGATTTTTGTGAACAGCCTGGGGGCTGATGATAGACCATTTGGCAATGCTTTATATTGCCACTATTGTCCCATCCAGTTGAATTTTAAGTAACATCTGTGGTCACCTCGTATGGGTACTGAATAGTAAGCATCTTTTAAATCGATGCTGGCCATGAAGTACCCTTTGGAAATTAATTGTTTAGCAGTAACAAAGGTTTCCATTTTAAAGTGAATGTATTGAACAAATGTGTTCAATTTTGTCAGATCTATGATGATGCGACAACCACCATCTTTTTTGGTTTTGGTAAAAATATTGGACACGAATTCTAATGGTTCGTGTTGTGTTATTTCAATTACACCTTTTATGTAAAGCCGCTCCAGTTCAGCTTGTGCTTCTGATTTTTCTTTATCAGAGAGCACGAACTCTCGGTTCGGTCTATGTTGAACTGGAGGGCTGTACTCGTGTATAAACTCTATTGTATATCCCTGGATACTGCTTAAGATGTAAGTATCGGTTGTTAGCATGCTCCATGCATTCAAAAACCAGTGTAGTCTCCCACCAACCTCCATGCTCTCCATATTATTTAGGGAACCAGACCCACCTACCTCCATTGTTACCAGTGGCAGGATTACTTCTTCCTGAAGTTCTTCCGTTGTTGTTGCGCTGGTGCTTGGTTTTTCGGGTTGGTTGGTGCTGTTGTTGGGGTTCCCCGCATCTTCCAAGAAGGCCGGCCTGGGCCATGGCCTAAAAAAGACTCATGTTTAAAATGCCGTGCCGCCGAGCTTTCACCAGTTCTGCTGGTGGGTGCGTAGGGATGCTGTCTTTGGCTGTAGTGGGATTTTGCAGGTGTTCCTTTTATTAACCCCAAGGGTTTGGCTTCCTCATCAAGCTCTTTTACCTGCTTCGATAGGTTTCCTCCGAACAGGAGGATGGGTGGTTTTGTGGCCCCAGGTTTGCACAGTCCCGCAAATTTTGGGTTGAGTGTCGGCTGTATGGCACTTTTCCTGGTGCTTTATTTCGTGCTGGGTGTTACACAACAGTGCCAGCACATCTTGTTGATCCTGGGACATATTCCTGTCGTCCACTGTATGGGCAAATGCCGTTATTCCTGCGGTCAGCAATTTTAGTACTTTTTGTAATTTCACATCCATACTTCTGACCCCTGATCCGATGTGTTTCCAGATACAGTTGTTGATAATTGGGACATTTAGGGAAATGCAGTTGCCCGGTGCCATATGTCTTCCTGTGGTGTCCAGTACAGCCTGCTCTTGTAACTGGTTTAATGACATATAGTCAATACTGGCAGCAAGCTTTGGCTCCAGATTTTCCCCAGTCTGTTCTGGCTGTATGAAGTTTGCCACCATATCCAGCAAGTTCTCATTTTCTCGCACCCCATGCACACTTGTCTGTTCTTCCGCGGACCCCTCTTCCAGGTCAGCCCAGAACTGACCCGCAGTGCTCCCCTCTGATGAGGTGGAGACACTGCTGTGGGTTTGTCATAGGGCCCACAGTGACCTGACTCCATCTCCCGGAGCCGGTCACGTTGGAGCAAATGCTCCACACACCGTTCCATTCGGCTCCAGCGCTCTCGGTCGCTGGCCGCCCGCGGTGTTTCAAAGTCGGACTCCTCCGAGTCCACGACCTTGTTAGTTTTGTGTTTTGCCTTGCCGCCCGGCCGCGTGGATTTGGCCGGTGCGGCGGCTACACAGGGCACAGCTGATCCCACTACGGGTGATCTAAGTGCCGTCGGCTGCTCTTGCTGGCTGCCCGCTGCTCCGCGGTCCTCCCTCACCAGCTTTGTCGCAGCCCTCGTCTTCTTTGCTTTCTCCATTTCCCTTCTGTAGATGGGAAACATTTACCTGCAGAAAACCTTACCTGCAAATAGCGGCTTTTTAAACTGCCGCCGCGGGGGAACGTCCTTCCACCGCGTCTGACGTTTCGCAATGCGTGTAGCGATATGCCACGCATGCGTCCTGGCGGGGTTCTTCACGTAGTCACTCACGTGACTCCGAAGTAAAATAGCCTAGTGCCTGTAGGGAAGAAGCTGCTCCTGAACCTCGATGTGAGATAGCAAGGTCAATACAAAAATAGGTGCTTGATGCTGTAGTTGGGCTAAAGGGCCTGTTTACGTGTTACATTCTTCCCTGGCTTCATGATTTAAATACAGTTTTAGGGGCGGCACGGTGGCGGCGGTAAAGTTGCTGCCTCACAGCTCCAGAGACACGGGTTCCTGACTACGGGTGCCGTCTGTACGGAATTTGTACGCTCTCCCCGTGACCGCGTGGGTTTTCTCCGGGCGCTCCGGTTTCCACCCACACTCCAAAGACGTGCAGGCTTGTCGGTTAATTAGCTTCGGTAAAATTGTAAGTTGTCCCTAATGTGTGTTGGAGCGTTAGTGTGCGGGGATCGCTGGTCGGCATGAACCCAATGGGTCGAAGGGCCTGTTTCCATGCTGTATCTCTAAATTAAACTAAACTAAAGCTCTCATTTCTGGTACCATCTCTTTATGTAATTTGAGACACCACGAGTATCTTCTTCCTTATTGAAGACTGACGTAAAGTACTGAATCAGCGCATTTCCGCTCCACAAATTGATTCCCCTTTTTGATTTGAGTGATGATATACAGTACACCATCGTTATAATGGGACATAGGTGGGGGGAGGGAGGGATGGTGTCTATTATTGTCGATTGTGAGCTATAACCGAATAAGGTATTATCATTATATTAATTGAAACGAAGAACTGCAGATGAGTTGTTAATACACAAGAGGGCACAAGGAGTAACTGCGTGGGTCAGGCAGCATCTCTGGAGAACATGGATAGGTGACATCGGGACCCTTCTTCAGACTGATTCAGTCTGCTGCGTTACTCCAGCACTTTGTGACGTTTCACCTTAAATCTAGGCGCTGATGCCGCTGGTCTGCACCAGCGAGCCCTTCCTCACCGGTTACTGTCTGGTGCGGTGACAAGGCTGTTGTTGTGGCTCACGTTGCAGCCCCTGGGGGCAGCGCTTTCTTCAGGCCTCTGCTAAGGACAATACGCATCCGGTCACCATGGGACTCCCTCCCCTCTCATCTGCTGCCGCTTCCAAAGTGGAGTATGTCGGCGACTCTGGGGGAGAAGGTGGAGGAGAAGGTGATAGTGGTCGAACGGGGAACGGACAAAGCGATGGGCTGGCGGAAATGAAGCGGCAGCTGGTGGGAGTTCGTACACCCCACGGTGTACGAACGTGCCCTGTCGGTGGAGGCGGCCCGAAGAAAGCGCTGTCACCAGGGGCTACAACGTGAGCTGCAACAACAGAAGTATCCACAGGACCATGCGATGGGTGAAGGGGGCTCGCTGGTGCACTTTGCGAGTCGGGGGTGGGGTCTGAAGCCAGGGGTGGCATCGGCAGGTCCGTCCGTTATAACCAAAATCCGTGAGAATAGGTGCAGGAGTAGGCCATTCGGCCCTACGACCCAGCACCGCCATTCACTTTGATCATGGCTTTTCCCCCCATAGTGAAAAGCTTTGTTTTGCATGCTATCCAATCAAATCAGGTAATACCATACATCGATAGACACAAAATGCTGGAGTAACTCAGCGGGACAGGCAGCATCTCTGGAGAGAAGGAATAGGTGACGTTTCGGGTCGAGACCCTTCTTCAGTCAGAAGTGGGGGGGACTTTTTTTTCAATCTCTTTCCTTGCCGGAGATGCAATTGTTTTCCGGGTCGCATTCCCGGTCGCTCTGCAGCCTAATATCATGGAGCTGGCGGCCTTGCTCGGGACTGACGTTGTGCCCCACCGCGGGTGCGTGGACTTGCCCTCGGAGTCGATACCTTGGATCGCTCCAATCCGGGCCCGCAGACTTTAACATCAAGGAGCTCGCAGTCTCGGGTAGAGACCGCAGATTTCGGGAGCTCCAATGACGCAGAAGGTTCGATAAGCCCTGACCCAGGATCTGATAGCTGATATCCCCCCGATGCAGGAGCTTGATCGCACCGACGCGGAGGCCTGCCGCCGGCTGCGGGAGTAAGATCGCCCCGTCAACAGAAGGCTAGAGGCCCCCGACCACGGGTGGACAAAGAAGGGAAGAGATTGAACTTATTTTTCGCCTTCCATCACAGTGAGGAATGTGGAGGAGTCACTGTGGTGGATGTTTATGTTAAAATGTATTTTGTGTGTTCTGTTGCTTTTTATTGGTATGACTGTGTGGCAAATCAAATTCCTCATATGTTGCAAAACATACTCGGCTAATAAAGTATTATTGTATTGTATCTTTTTGATTTTGTTTCATGCATTGGCTTAAAAAAAACTTAACTGGACCCGAATTAAAATTCCTTGGATCATTACTATATTCGCTCAGATAGGTAGACAGAGTGTTCAGAATGTGTACCTGTACCACACAGCCAGCTGGCTGATACATATGTTCCCAGCCAAGCGGTGGCCTCACCATATTGATTGATTGATTGATAGACTTTATTAATCCCCTTATTCAGGGGAAATTCTGATGTCCTTGCAGCACACTAATAAAAATACAACACAGTATTCATGAAGAAATTCAACACCAAAACATAAAAACACAGTGATTCCCACTGTGGGGGAAGGCACAAAGTCCAGTCCCCATCCTCTTGTCCACCCAAAGTCGGGCCTATTGAGGCCTCCACAGTCGCCGCCACAGCGCCCGATGTTCTCGCCGGGTGATGGTACTCCGGCGTCGGGAGAACCCCCAGCGGCTTGGGGTGCCAGGAACGGCCGCCTTCCCACCAGGGCCTGCGGCTTCCAAGCCAACAGACCACGCCAGACGGAGCTCCGCACACTGGTGATCTCGGCGAGATGTAAGTTCAGCGCCGCAGCTGGCCGCTCCGCAGAACCGCGGCTCCACGATGTTTTCCTCGCATACCAAGCATACTGAAGTCCCAGCGCGGCGACCCAGGAAAGGCATCGCCCGCTCCACGACAGCGCTCCAGCGCTGCGCCGCCGCCAAAGCCGATGTTCTGCGCCGCCGCCAAAGCCGATGTTCTGGCCAGGTCCCCTCAGGGAAACGTCGCTCCAGGACCCGCTGGTAGGCCGCGAGGACAGGTCGAAGACGCTGCTCGGAGGAAGGCAACCCCTCCGACCAGGTAGGGACTTAGAAAAGCAGTTTCCCCCTTCCCCCCCACCACCCCCCACACATAAAAAGATTTAGACCCCCTGACTGTACACTTAACAAACTAAAAATAATAAAAAAAGAAGGGAAAAAAACGGACAGCTGCAGGACAGGCAGCCGTTCAGGACAGCGCCTCCTCCGGATTAATTCGCTCAGATAGGTAGACACATATGGGCACTGTGTTGTAGTTATGCAGTACAAGAAAGTGTGTAGGATGGAAGTGCAGATGCTGGTTTAAGCCGGAGATAGACACAAAATGCTGGCGTAACTCAGTAGGACAGGCAGCATCTCTGGAGAGAAGGGATGTGCTGAAGACTGGAAACGTCGCCCACTCCTTCTCCCCAGAGATGCTGCCTGTCCCGCTGAGTTGCTCCAGCACTTTGTGTCTATCTTCGCAGTACAAGTGAGCTGTGCTCAGAATTTGCTGCTGTTCACAGTTCTGCACAAGGTCGAAGAGCAATCTCCGAGACCATGCTTCTTGCCGAAGAAGGTACAGGAGCCTGAAAACTGTAACGTCCAGGTTCAGGAGCAGCTTCTTCCCTACAGCCATCAGGCTATTAAACACTACAACCTTCAAATAGGCTCCAAATTATCTAGACTTGGAGACAGTATATCTGACTTGGCACTGCTATTGTTTATTTATTTGTCAATGTATTTATATATGTGTATACAAGTTAGGAGGTCATGTTGCAGTTGTTTAAGACGTTGGTGAGGCCGCATTTAGAGTATTGTGTTCAGTTCTGGGCACCATGTTATAGGAAAGATATTGTTAAGTTGAAAATGACGCAGAGAAGGGTGTGAGCTATATGGAGAGGTTGAGCAGGCTAGGATTCCATGGAGCACAGGAGGATGAGGGGAGATCTTATAGAGGTGTACAAAATCATGAGAGGAATAGATCGGGTAGATGCACAGAGTCTCTTGCCCAGAGTAGGGGAATCGAGTACCAGGGAGCATAGGTTTAAGGTGAAGGGGGAAAGGTTTTTATAGGAATCTGAGGTGTAACTTTTTCACACAAAAGAGTGGTGGGTGTATAGAACAAGCTGCCAGGTAATTGAAGTTGTGACTATCACAACATTTGAGAAGTAATTAGACAGGTACATGGATAGGACAGGTTTGGAGGGATATGGGCCAAATGCAGGCAGGTGGGACTAGTGTAGATGGGACATGTTGGTCTGTGTGGGCAAGTTGGGCCGAAGGGCCTGTTCCCACACTGTATCACTCTATAACTATATATACTGAACTTTTTTGTTGTTCTATGGGTTTTATAGAGTACTATGTTTACATATCTGCTGTGCTGAACTATCTACCTCATTGGTGACCCTCGGACTATCCTTGATGAGACATTACTGGCTTTACCTTGCACTAAACGTTATTCCCTTATCATGTATCTGTACACTGTAAATGGCTCGATTGTAATCATGTATTGTCTTTCTGCTGACTGGATGGCACGCAACAAAAGCTTTTCACTGTACCTCTGTACATGTGACAATAAACTACACTGAGAACTGAGAACTGAGGGCGCTCACGGTGGCGCAGCGGTAGAGTTGCTGCCTTACAGCGAATGCAGCGCCGGAGACCCGGGTTCGATCCCGACTACGGGTGCTGTCTGTACGGAGTTTGGACTTTCTCCCCGTGACCTGCATGGGTTTTCTCCAAGATTTTCAGTTTCCTCCCACACTCCAAAGACGTACAGGTTTGTAGGTTAATTGGCTTGGTAAATGTAAAAAATGTAATCACTGTAATCACTGGATGGATTTAAGAGAGAGTTAGATAGAGCTCTCGGGGCTAATGGAATCAAGGGATATGGGGAGAAGGCAGGCATGGGTTATTGATTGGGGACGATCAGCCATAATCACAATGAATGGCGGTGCTGGCTCGAAGGGCCGAATGGCCTCCTCCTGCACCTTTTTTCTATGTTTCTATGTTTCTAATTGTCCCTAGTGGGTGTAGGATAGTGTTAATGTGCGGGGATCGCTGGTCGACGCGGACCTGGTGGGCCGAAGGGCCTGTATCCATGCTGGGTCTGTAAACTAAACAAGTGGAAGTGGCGGCACTGGGAACGGCTGCGGCTCGCCTGCAGTCCGTTTGTCTTTACTTTTTTGTGTTGTTTTTTTTCGTTTTGTGTAGTTGCGTTTTTGGTTTTTAGGTTGTGTTTATGTGTTGGGGGGGGGGTTGAAACGGGATTTGCTGTCTCTCCCTTGGGGGGAATACGACTTTTTCGTCGTATCCCCCCTCTCTGCCTCCGTCTGCGCTGAGGCCTAATGGCGGAGCTGGCGACCTCGGGACTCCGGAGGCAGCCTGTCAGGACTTGCCCTGGGCTCGCTCCCGTGAGGGTGGCCCAGCTCGGGGCTGGAACTGCGCTCCCGTGAGGACCATATAACCATATAACAATTACAGCACTGAAACAGGCCATCTCGGCCCTACAAGTCCGCGCCGAACAATTTTTTTCCCTTAGTCCCACCTGCCTGCACTCATACCATAACCCTCCATTCACTTCCATGCCTATCCAATTTATTCTTAAATGATCATAGAATCATAGAATCATAGAAAGTAGGTGCGAGAGTAGACCACCAGGTCCGTCGAGCCCGCACCGCCATTCACTCATGGCTGAACACTAAACAGACACACTTACCCACAAACAGTAGACACAAGACACAGAACACAAGACACTACTCTCCCCTTTATACCGCTATCACCCCTCTCCACCCCAAGAACCGCGTGATCTCCTGGGGGAGGCAAAAAAACGGATAAAAACCCAGGTCCAATTCGGGAAAAAAATCCGGGAAATTCCTCTCCGACCCCAATCCAGGCGATCGACACTTGTCCAGGAGATCACTCAGGTCTTACTATACTAACCATACCTAGGTCCATATCCCTGCCCTCTCCCCGTAGCCCCTTATCCCCTTGGCAGCTAAAAAACCATCTATTTTGACTTAAATATATTTAACGTTTCTGCTTCCACTGCTCCCTGGGGCAGTGAATTCCACAAACTAACCACCCTCTGGGTGAAGAAGTTCTTCCTCATCTCAGTTTTAAAAGGGCCCCCCCTCACTCTGCAACTATGTCCCCTAGTTCTAGCCTCCCCGATCATTGGGAACATCCTCGGTGCATCCACCCGATCAAGGCCCCTCACGATCTTATACGTTTCAATGAGATCGCCTCTCATTCTCCTAAACTCCAAAGAGTAGAGTCCCAGCTTACTTAACCTTTCCTCATATGTCAATCCCCTCATTGCAGGAATTAATCTTGTAAACCTTCGCTGCACTGCCTCCAGGGCTAGTACATCCTTTCTTAAGTATGGACCCCAGAACTGTACACAGTATTCCAAATGTGGTCTCACTAATACCGTGTACAGCTGCAGCAAGACCTCCGTGTTTTTATACTCAATCCCCTTAGCAATAAAGGCCAAAACTCCATTGGCCTTCCTGATTGCATGCTGCACCTGCATACTGACTTTTAGTGATTCATGTACTAATACCCCTAGATCCCTTTGCGTTGCATTACAACGCAGCTCCTCCTCATTTAGAAAATAACTTGCCCTATCATTTTTTTCCCCAAAGTGAATGACTTCACATTTATTAGTATTAAATTTCATCTGCCAAGTTGTTGCCCACTCACCTAGCTTATCTATATCCTTTTGCAGACTCTTCCTATCCTCCTCATCCCCTACTTTCCCTCCCATTTTCGTATCGTCCGCAAATT